>NC_085989.1:45651165-45951165 GCF_030014385.1 Trichomycterus rosablanca | reverse complement strand
TTGTTGCAAAAATTATTGAGAGGATGCCTTGACTTTGCATCTGTCTATATCTGGTGGGTTGCGCTTCGCCTTTGAAGCGACAGGTGTAGCCCCGTACCTGCTAGAATGGGGAGAGTAATCTCTATGTGATCTTTTCAGCCACTCTTCTGAGAAGGCTTCTCACAAGACTTTGAAACATCTCTGTCTATGGTAATTTGTGCCCATTTAGTCTGAAGAGCATTTGTATGGCTTGGCACTGATGTTAGTCAAGAAAGGTCAGGGTCCTGTCCCAATACATTTGTCTATATTATGTTTGGCTGTGCCTCGTTTTGCTCTGTGATGGATTGGCCTTTCGCCCAGTGAAAGAGACCCTGTGGTAAAACAGACAATGAATGAATGAATGAATTAATTAATTAATCTAATCGTTTTCTGTTTTGTATGCTTTGAAACTGTGTAAATAAGATTCTCTTTATTGTTGTTCAATTACTGGTTTAAAACACAGGAGCAAAAAAATAACACAAATATCTAAATAGTAAAATAAGAATTACAAAATAGAATAAAGAATAACATTATAGAAATAAAAACTTATAGATGGAATATAAAGGTGTTCATAAACGTTTAGCATTTGTCCTTCTCCTCTGACCTCTGTGTTGCAACCCATCCCAGCAATAGTTATCCATAGCACCTATTTAAATTGTTTTTTTTTTAAATGTTTTTTCCAATCCCAGCTCCCTAACCATTAACTTAGCTTTAGGCTATCTTACCATTAAAATTCAACTAAGTTTAGGCTTAGGCTCACATTTCTCACGCAGACACAAAATTATATAAGCTTGCTTCATACACCTAATAAATTGGAAGACTTATTATGATTGTCTTGTGTTTAAGTCTCTCCCAAGTGTACACTTAGATTTTCAAGATTTTTGTAAAAACACAGGCTGGAACCAGAGCTGGGATCTCGAATACATCGTATCAAATCCCAGCTCTGCCTTGCCGGCTGAGCAACGATTGGCCTGTTGTCCAGATGGGCGGGCCTAAGCCGGATAGGGTCTCTTTCATGACCAATGCAATTACGACCTCTGCTGGCTGATTGATGACGCCTGCACAGAGATGAGAAAAGAGTGCTCTTAGGGTGTGTCCCTCCGTACACGAAGCTAAGCTGCATTGTACTCATCAATGTGTAGGTGATAAGATGCATACGGCGTGGGTTAGCTTAATTCTCCTCAATCAGAGCAGAGATCGGCATTGGTGGAGAGAAAAAATGATGCAATGGGGCAATTGGATCACGCTAAAAGGGGAGAAAAAGGGAAGAAAATGCATAAAGAAAATATATTAAAAAATTACACTGGAGTAGAACATCTGAGCAGCAAGATCTTCTTCAAAAGAACTTGATGTTCTAACAAATGGTGGAGAATGTGAGCAATCTCAGTTCAGGTAAGTCATTTTTGGTGGGCTGAAACTGGTCAGCCATTTAGAGTACTGTTCGAACTAAAGTGTTAATTGAACAATTGTTTCATACACCTATTCAAGCACTCTGGTCTGGGATCCCTTATTATTGTTGTTGTTTTTTTGGTTTCCTCTCTTCTACTCCAGAAGTCTAATTAGTAATTATTTGGTCAAATACCACTGTTACTCAATTTTTAGCATATTTAATATTGATTTACATTTTTTGTGAGAGGAGTTCTCAAAATCTTTTTTGTTGTCCTGTCTTTTGTGTTTGAAATGGGTGCCAAAGTTTCTAAGATCAGTAATTGTCCCAAATTCACATGAAACTCCTAAACAATGGCTTGATAGATTAGGACAAAGTTGGATTGATCATTTGTATTAGTAGATAAAATTCATAGGTTTTAGACCTTCAAGAAAGGGTTCTTTTGACTTTGAATAATTGTGAACTGATACACAGTGTATAGTGGATAAATACGGAAACCCTTATTGGAAGTATGAATTTATGATAGATAATTTAGATTTTTGGATGGAAAAGAAAGGTATTTGCAATGAATGTAAGAAAGTAGGGAATAAGAGGAATACAGAGTATGTACCGATTTGAGAACAACCTGTTATTGTAAGTCAGACAGTGAAAACAGAATGTAGGGATTGTTTCTCAAGGACAAACAATGAATCATAAGTTGTATCTTGGTTTATATATTGTAAATGCTGCTTGCGAAGGTAACTTCCAGCAACAATACACAGTTTAAAATTTTGTAAAGATTTGTAAAATGTTCTGGACTTTTACTAACATTTAGGAATAGTAAATCTGCTGATTGTAGTTAGTTTTGTTAAAACCTGGGAACAGGTGCAGGAGCAGGACTATCCCTTGAAAATAGTTCTGACTTACGTCTTGCTATCAACACTTGCTTCAATAATATGCATGCAGATGATGCTCAGGTTATGCGTTTACAACCAGACATAACTGACATGAGTGTGGAGTACTTTTAAAAGCATGTGCATAATTTAGAAGGTGCTGGAGCATTTCCTGTTAAGCGTACTAATTCTTCTGCTGTGTCTGTTTCTTGTGTACAAGATGCTTCATGGGGTACGGTCAGGAAGAATGGTAAAAAGGGTAATTGCTATTATTGTGGAAAATCTGGCCATTGGGAGCATCAGTGTTATAAAAAAAACGCGAACAGGGTCCAGGTTTTGATAATGGTAAACAGCCACACCAGGGCAAAAATAAAAATTTATGACTTCCTTGTAGACACAGGTGCTACCTGTTCTTTTCGTGGTCATTCCTAACTTATTTTTTAATTTGTTGGGACGCGATTTAATGCATAAACATGGCGTCACTATTTCCTTTAACTCTGGGGCTTGTGTTTTCTTGTGACTTTTCTGTTTTTAGTAATATTCTAAGTGATTGAACTAAATCCATCCACCCTTGCTACTTTTACTGAGCTTTTTTAAGCCAGTTCAAGGATCAGTGTGCCTGTGTACTCTACCTGGTATAGTTACTATTAATGACACAAAATATAGACGTCACCCCATAGGCCACACCTCATGTGCAGTGAATGTTACAATCTCAGGTACCGGGTGGGCCTGGGTAACTAATGCCTCAGGCATGATAACTGGAGCTCCTATTGAAGAGGTTCCCCCAGCCTTTAGAATCTCCACTGCCATGTGGGTTTGTGGAACTAATGCCCACTTACGGCTTCCCACAATGACTCACAAAAGTACTGTCTGGCATTTATGGCATGGATGTTGCACCCCTGCCGTGCTAATGCCAGGGGTCTATGTATACCATGTTATTAAAGTTATACCCCATATACCCCATAAAGTTAAACGTTCAACAGACAACCTGCCTTTAGGTTTCAATGTCTACCGCCTTACTGACCCTTGGACAACTCCAAGTGAAAGTATGGGCCTATCAATCATTCCCAATGTAGACACCTGGACAGCGCGCAAAATTAAAGCTGTAGCATGACAGTTCCTCACTCTTGCTAACCAGACAGAGCAGGCCTTACCCTAATTAATGACGAAATTAGCTCCCTTAAGCATGCTATTTTACAAAATAGATTGGCCCTAGATCTACTCCTTGCAGAGAAAGGAGGTGTATGTAAAGTCCTGAATTCATTTTTAGTGCCTGATTATCATAAAAATATTTCTGATATTATTCAACATATGAAGGACTCTATTTCTGTTCTAGTCCTTGCTGATGACTCTTGGTATAAATGGTTCACTAATCTATGTGGAGGCTAGGGTCCTTGGATTTTCTCCTCCTTAATTCCCATTCTGCTAATCATACTTTGTATTCTCCTGTTTGGACCCTGCCTTCTACACTGTATCCAAAACTCTGTTATGAATCTCATTCCCAGGCCCAGAAACAATTTTATTATTTAGATCAGGCCTTCTGGGCCCGAAAGGGAGGAACTGATAGATAGAGTATAAAGGTGTTCATAAACTTTTGTCCTTCTCCTTTGACCTCTGTGTTGCAACAGAGTTACACATCCAAGCAATAGTTAACCATAGCACCTATTTAAATAGGTTTTTGATGTTTTTTCCAGTCCCAGCTCCCTAACCATTACCTTAGCTTCAGGCTATGTCACCTTTAAAATTGAACTAAGTTTAGACTTAGGCTCACATTTCTCACGCAGACACAAAATCAATTGCCGAAATCAGATTTGCAATATATCTTGTGGTTCAAAAGTTATCAACACAGAAAGTTGCAACAACAACCGGGAACGTTCCCTGTGATGCACAGCTATTTGACGTGTTCAATGTGTTGTCCCTGGTGTGAGGTCGGGTGATCTGGGCAGCCATTCGACAGGACCACGACGGCCAATCCATTGTCACAGCATTGTCAGGTAGCGCTGAGCATTTAGGGTCTGGTCGATGAAAATGGGTCCGATTTCACGGGTGGCCCATATTCCACAACACACCATAACCTTCACATCACCTACGACTTTGGTGTCTGCCATCCAGTGAGGGTTGTCGTCACTCCAGTACCTCACGTTCTGACGGTTGACCTCACCACTGACATAACAATTGGCCTCGTCACTGAACAGAATGCCCTGTGCGAATGCGGGATCCCGTTGATGTTGGTCTAACGCCCAGGTGGAGAACTCGACACGTCTATCAGGGTCATCCTCTGATAGTTTCTGCTGCAGCTGGATCTTGAAGGGGTGCCACTTATTGGTATGAAGAATCGGTACAAGGGTTGACTGGCTGATACATTCTGCTGCGAGACATCGCGTGCTGCGTTGTGGACTTTTTGCAAAGGCTATCAAAAGCATTGTTGAGGTTTCTTCATCGGTAGCGGTCTTCGGATGACCACTACGTGGCTTGTTGTCCACAGTCCCGGTTTCTCGGAATTTGGCTATGAGGGATGCAACAGTGCTGTATGAAATTTTCTGGGTGTCGATTGTTGAAGTCTTCAGCTATGATACGATAGCTGCGTTCCCCAGACATTAGAATCACCTCAATCCTCTCTTCTTTCGTCAATTCCATCCTCAGTTACCTGTAAAGAACAACAAAAGTTTTGAACTTTCTGTGTTAACTTTTGAATCACAAGAGATATTGCAAATCAAATCAATTCTAAGCATTTCTTACTAAAAATTACAATCAGAAGGTCTGATTGGTTCAGAAAGTGGTTCTTAAAATCATTAGCGCCAATTCTGTAGGAGCATTTTATTCACATTATCTGTTACTGTGAAGTGCACTACATGGGGAATTCCACCATTTTAACACTAGGATGACTACAGTGACGCTTTTTTGCGCAAGCGACTCTAGCCTCTCGATCCCCCGCTCCCCTGTTGTGAGCCACTTAGTATCCATTATCATGGTAATGACCCACAGCCTGGCTACACACAAACACCTCTCATCCCCCTCGGCCCTAATTTTACAAACAGGCCTGAGTTACAGGTCTGTGAGAGCCAGAAATCTTGCTTGTTTGTGGGTGACCAAATACTTATTTTTCACCATAATTTACAAATAAATTCTTAAAAAATCCTACAATGTGATTTCCTGGATTTTTTTTCCTCATTTTGTCTCTCATAGTTGAAGTGTACCTATGATGAAAATTACAGACCTCTCTCATATTTCTAAGTAGGAGAACTTGCACAATCAGTGGCTGACTAAATACTTTTTGACCCCACTGTATATGGCCAAGGGGATACCAGGGACATCATGTGCAGCGTAGATATTTATTTATACGCACACCTTTATTGCTCAAACAATGTGTGCATTGCTTTTCTGTTTAATACATTGTACAATAGAATTCACAACATACAGAGGTAGAAGTTCCTGCTGGTAATGTCCTGCTAACAGATAACAGACTGATATATCAGATGTCCTGTCATGCTGATGTATTCGCAAATCAGAGCTGTTTTGAGCTCATATTAGTTGGCATACCAACATGCGTAAACAGGTATGGCACTTCCGTGTAATACATATGCAGCAGGCCTAATATTGTTAAAAAATTAAATTTTTGGACTAAACTCATTAAAGATTTGTAATATTTAAATCTGTGAATAAAATGCATGAGTGCAAAAAGGTGATAATGCCAATTGGTCTGGTTTACCATTGATGCAGGGGCGCATATTGGGACTTTAGAGACACATACTGCCATCAAGGCGACACCTTTTCTGGGGAAGTCCATGATTATTTCAGCAAGACAATACCAGGTCTCATTTTATACATGCTACAATAAAGTGCAGAAATAGAGGGTGTGTGCTGTGTGTGACTGTTAAGCTGCTAAAATTTGGTATCAAGCAAGAACAGAGAAAAATTCTACTTGGAAAAAATGCACTAATTAGTGTCCTCGGTTTCTCAATTTCATATAGAAATTAATAAAGAAATTCTGTAGTTAGTTCGAGATCTCTAACAAGTGTGACAGGAAATGTTATACTTTATTAGTTATTTGCATTAAACTCATAAGTTATTTGCTTTTTTAGTTTATTGCTTTCTTAGATCAATGAAGTAGTGCGTTATTCTGTAGTCCTCGTTATGCCCATATTTGGAGACCTTCTAAGCGCGATTTCCAATGGGAAAAAATGAACAGGGTTTTCAAAAAAATCAACTCTAAACTCATGACATGTTCAGAACCCTGTACGTTTTGTCCTGTGTACATTTTTCTCCTGTACATCACAAGTTCAAGTTCACAAATTCAAAGTTCAGAGTTTGGTCAGACCATAACAAGGCTTAGTTTCCCACCACCTTTGTGGCACATGTAATCTAGCCATATTGAGACTTTCCTGCCTGTAGTGGAATTACTTAGGAAAAGGTAACTCACAGGTTTGCTGGGATAAACGTTGGGGGTGGGTTGAATAGTGTGTTATCTGCAATCATTTGCATGACAAAAGAGGACTGACAGCGCTCTAATGGTTGTGTAGAAGGAGGGGTTTGTCCTCAGAATCTCAGATTTTCAGTCAAGCTAGTGTTAAGTAGGGGCAGACGCTTCATCACTTCCATGGTTTTGGGTGCACTTGACCCCTTTGAGGAAAGGTTTACTGCAGATCAACACAAACTTATTCAAATTGAACGCTACGTCTTTTCCCAGGGTGCTCTGCTCTCCTGTGTAGAGAGATCAGTAGGTTTCAGACAGACCCAGTGTGTCTGATAAGCTCCCGAACAGCTGAGTCCTAAAATGCCACTGAAAGCAACATCAGCAGAAGAGCTGTTTATCGGGAGCTTTCTGAATACAGTAACAGTCCCAGTCCTTTCTTGTGGAATGCTCAAATAGAGAATATATAGAAGAATAGAAAGCCTTTATTTGTCATATGTACAGACACAAGTGTACAGTACAATGAAATTCTTTTTTCTGCATATCCCAGCATGTTTGGAAGCTGGGGTCAGAGTGCAGGGTCAGCTATTGTATGGCGCCCCTGGAGCCAAGAGGGTTAAGGGCCTTGATCAAGGGCCCTCAACAGTGGCTGCATGACAAAGCTGAGATTCGAACTCTCAACCTTTCAATTGATAGCCCAAAGCTCTACTCACTAGGCAACCACTGTCCCATGTGCTCGTTGTTTTTCTTCCACTCCACACCTACTCAGTCTTCGCTCCTTTCTTTTGATTTTATTTTGTTTATTATCTTCAGCTGTTTCCCATGTTTTTCCTAATTAGTCTGTATATTTACACCTCCTTTTGTTCTCTTCTTGTTGTGTGGCATTATTGATCACACTGATCTTGTGTGATAACGATGCCATATGTTTGGCTCCTGGCCCCCCAGTGTTTTACCAACTGAAGTTTCTGTGTTTATTCAGCTTGTTCTCCTGGTGTCTCAGTGCTGTCCTTGAGTTCCTCTGTAATCTTGTGGTTTAGCATAGAGGCCTACAATGATATAATAAAAAAGTTTGTACATTCAAATTTCTGGCAACAGAACCGCTCAGGTGGCGCAGCAGTAAAAAGACACGCTGCAACCAGAGCTGGATTCTGAGATGCATCGTATCGAATCCAGCTCTGCCTTACCGGGTCGAGGCTGGGTGGCTGTATGGGCAACGATTGGCTGGTTTCTCAGTTGGGGGGCGGGACAAAGAACCGGATGTGAGTCTCTCTCTGTCAGAATGCGATTATGACCTCTGCCGGCTGATTAGAGGCGCCTGCACAGAAATGAGGAAGAGTGCCTTTAGTGTGTGTCTCTCCGCAGGCGCCACATTCATCAATGTGTGGGTGGCAAAAATGCATCCGGCTGCTGCCCATGTTTCGGAGGGGATATGGGTTAGCTTCAATCTCCTCGGTCAGGGCAGGGTTCGGCATAGACAGAGAGGAAGCACGATGCAAATTGAACAATTGGATGCGCTAAAGGGGGAGAAAAAGGGGAAAAATTAAAAATAAATAAATAAATAAATAAAAAAAAATTTTGGCAACAGTTTGGGGAACACTATTTTCCGTTTCATCATAGCAATCCCCTGCACAAAGCAAGGTACATAAAATGGATTGCTTCTGTGTTTAAATTCAGTGTTTAGTGTGGAAGAGCATAACCTTATATTGGAGCGAAATGGACACAAATCCCTGCAGTCATGTTCTTAAATCTAAAGCCAGCAGGATCTGTGTGTAGATTTAAATGGACTACATCTAACTGAATGCAAACTAATCCTCTTAGTGCAGTGACCCAGGGGTCACATGGTTTCTACCTCCCACTCCCCTAATAACATTACAACACTCACAATCACATTATTAACGACACAGCACGTCCAAAAATACTGGCACCCTGGTAAAGATGCTTAAAATAGTTATAAAATATGTATTTCTGGCTAATTATAAATTAAGGAAGCTCCTTTGCCACCTCTGCTGTTGCTGGAAAGAATGATTGTGATTGGTGACCCAGCTATATTAATTTAGTAAGAAATCAATTTCAAATGACATTAAAATTGACCAATCATATCTTCTGTTTAAATGTGTGGGCTTTGTTATTGCTGACTTTATGACAAGTTCTGCCCGCTGTGCCAGCTGCTTTTATTCTGCATTTAAATTCTAATTTGTCCATCACTAATGGCTGTTTGATTGCGTTAGTACTGTCGAGGTGTGAAGGCTCATTATGAAATTGTGTTGGTTTTGTGTGGTAGGAGGACTGTCATGAGTTTTGAACCCCGCCCTGTTGTCTCCATATCGCTCTGAAGTGCACACAGAGCTTATGTGATGATGCAGTTATTTGCATAAGATATGAGAATTGTGATTAGGTGAGACTCTCTCAGTGCTGTTTGCTGGTTGGGTTTCTAAAGCTGAACTATCGTCTTAATTTTTCTTTATTAGATTTTGCAGTGTGGCAGCAGTTTAGGGAAGGCCCCTTTCTGTCCAACAAGCTCCTGGTCAGGTGTCATATAGTGTGTGTCAACAAAAGAAGGTTAAGTAAAATAGTAAATACAGGGGTATCCTTGCATTTACTATTTTATTATGACAACTTTAGTCAGGATGTGTTAATACTTTTTATCTTGTGAATTGATTTGGCTTTTTATCCTTGACATAATGCACACTCTTAAAAATCAACTGCAAAAAATGTATTTGGAATCTGAGACTATAAAGTGTAAATACTTTAGGGATTGTATACTTTTCGAATGCAGTAAGATTTGTACATTTTGTCTCGTCTCTTCCAAACTACAGACAGCCAGATGCTCACGGAGAGAATGACCCACCAATGACCAAGAATTATGGAGACACCAAAAAGAATGAGGACCGTCAGTGAGGTGGGTTTATTACAAATGCTTGCTTTCTTCTTCCTCTTTGGATTGCACCCGTTGCCACAGCGGATTATTCGTCTCCATCCTGCCCTGTCCTGAACATTCTCCTCTGTCACCTCAACCACAGGCATGTCCTTCCTCTCCTAAATCATGTCCTTTATGTGAACCTCACTCATGTAAGCACCCAGAACAGTCACTGAGATCATATACTGCAGCATCAGTGAGGATAAACCCCATCTGTCCTTTCCTCCCTCAGATAC
The DNA here is from genome assembly GCF_030014385.1 of Trichomycterus rosablanca. NCBI lineage: Eukaryota > Metazoa > Chordata > Actinopteri > Siluriformes > Trichomycteridae > Trichomycterus > Trichomycterus rosablanca. Next base: position 45,941,324 of record NC_085989.1, on the reverse strand, counting down.
GAACAACTATGTCTGTTGGACACCCGACCAGGTGAGAATTCAAAAGCTCAGTCACTCTGCAGAATTAGATTGGTGTGCCGCCTATTTTTTGAGGGACAGTGGGAGCCTAGTGGGTGGGGCTTTGCACTGTTGGGCCCTTGAGCAAGGCCCTTAACCCTGTCTACTCCAGGGGTGCCGTAAAACAGCTTACCCTGCACTCTGACCCCAGCTTCCAAACAAGCGGGGATATGCAGAAAAAGAATTTCGTTGTACTGTACACGTGTATGTGTATATATGACAAATAAAAAGCATTCTTCTTTCTTTTTTGTCTTCTAAATGGGGCTCGAGGTTGTGTGTCCACATAGTTTTGGTCATATTGTATTATGTATTATGTATAAAACTAAACGGTAAATTTGGGGGTTTTTGGGGATGTGTTTACATACAGAGGTGACTGGCTATTGATATGTATTTCTGATCTATGGATTGGAATCGTGTCTGGGGTGTGTTGCTGCATTGCATCCAGTGATTCTGGGGAAATAGGACCCACTGCGACCCAGAGCAGGATAAAACGTTTGTAAAACAGGTGAAATAATGAAGAAATGAATGAACTTTACATGGTTCTTTATAACATTCTCACTAGAAAGCTGTCATATTTTAAAAATATGGGATGTGCAGTGTTAATAAAAAAACAAACAGAAAACAAACATTAAAAACAGTACAAAACCACAATGTTTTACCTTGTAAACTTTATTATCTATTTTTTAAAATATAATTTCAATAAATCAATCAATGGCTGTAACACTTTCCAAAAAATTTGGCAGTTGCGGTGGCAGTTGTAACCTAGTGGTTAATGTACTGGACTAGTAAGCAGAAGGTTGCTGATTCAAACCTCACCGCTGCCCGGTTGCCACTGTTGGCCACTTAAGCGAGGCCCTTAACACTGAATTGCTTACACTGTGTAATGTAAGTTGCTTTGGACAAAAAGAGTCTGATAAATGCTGAAAATGTACATTTGGGACATGAGCATGTTTGTCTTTTGTTTACAGATCTTGATCTGTGTGTAACCGTAGCAGGATTTGTTTTTGTACTTTTGTTTCATTTAAAAAAACAGGTCTGGACTTGTTGCATGTTGCTCTAATACTTGTAGATATCTTTCAGCATCATTTCCAGCATTAAGCAGATGTTTTGATCCAAAAAGACTGAGAATTGTGACCAAATTAAAGCAACTGAGGGTTAAGGGCCTTACTTAAAGTGGTGGGGCTTGAACTGCAAGCCTACTGATTACTAGCTCAGTGCCTTAACCGCACTGACATCACTGGTGCTTTTACAGTTGTACAGTTGTGCACACTGGTAACAATTTATTTTTCCCTTTTGGTCCCTTTATTGTATTTAATGTTTGTTTCTGCTGTGCAAAGTTTGTGGTTGCAGCTTTAAACAATTTGTGAACAGTACTGCTGGGACTGGTCAGGATCAATCAGGAGAACACAACACTTCCCAGAGAAGTTACCACTGGGCTTCAGCCACCTCCCACCCAGTCATAGTCATTCATGTCTGTCTGTAGTCGCCCAACCGGCCAATAGCACTGCTTGGGATTCGAACACTGGATCCCAGCGGTAATTCTGAGATCTGTTCAGAGCTCTATGGGTTTCCCACTGCAATGACTGTGTCTGACACGTGCGGTCAAACTTGTCCACTTTTATGGGCACAGAAAAGAAACCAGCTGTAGTCACTCTCAGAGGAGGCCAAGCTACAAAGTTAAAAGATGTTATGGAACTTCTTACACCACTACATTAACAAGAAATACCTATAATCTCAGGAGCACCATGACATACACTAAAAGTATGTCACACAAAAAGTGTTTGGACACCTGACCAAGAGCTTGTTGGACATTTCAAAAACAAATGGTATTAAAATAGAGTGACCTGGCTGCTCTGGTTGCGCAGCAGTAAAAACACACGCTGGAACCAGAGCTGGAATCTCGAATACATCGTATCGAATCTCAGCTCTGCCTGCCGGCTAAGGCTGAGCGGCCACATGAACAACGATTGGCCTGTTGTTCAGATAGGGGTGGGAGTAAGCCGGATGGGGGCTCTCTCTAATGACCGGTGCAATTATGACCTCTGCTGGCTGACTGATGGCGCCTGCACAGAGATGAGAAAAGAGTGCTTTCAGGGTGTGTCTCTCCGTACACAACGCTGAGCTGCACTGCACTCGTCAAAGTGTAGGTGATAAGATGCATATGGCATGCTGCCCATGTGTCAGAGGGGGCATGGGTTAACTTTGTTCTCCTCAATTAGAGTATTGATTGGCATTGGTGGAGAGGAAGCATGAAGCAATCGGGCAATTGGACGTGCTAAGAAGGGAGAAAAAGGGGAGAAAGTGCATAAAGAAAAAAAAATAGAGTGACCTCTACATGATCTTTTCAGCTAGAGCAACAGCCGCTCTTCTGAGAACTCTATGAAGTATGTCTGTGGGAATTTGTGACCATGTGGCTGAACACTAATGTTGATCAAGAGAGCCTCAGTTGATATTCAAGTTCATTCCAAAGCTGTTGAGAGGGGCTGAGGTCAGGGCTCTATGCAGGACACTGGAGTTTCTTTAAAACGAGCTTTTCTTCATGTCTTTATAGATCTTGCTTTGTGCACATGGGCACAATCATGCTGGAACAGGAAAGAGCCTTCCCTAAACTGTTGCTGCAAAATTGGAAGCATTTACTAATGTATATAATTGCTTTATTACACCTGTTATCAATCGTTGTGGCTGAAACACATAACTCAATAACATTAGTTTTGTCTGTATAGTGTACACGTCTTTCTCAGGTGTTTGTGAAGTTTTCACTTCAGCTGTAGACCTTCAGGTGAGCGTTATGATAAAGTCTGTCTAATGAACAAAAGCTGAATCCTGTGAAAAAGAACCGAATCACTGATCATTTAATGATACCGTACATACCACAGTGAAGTGGAAACACACCGTGTGCTCGTGAGAGACGTGCAGGATTAGCTGTAATTATTGCGCAATACAGATTGTGTCATTTCTCGTCTCCACTCAGTCAGTACATTAATAATTTACACTCACACATCTATGGGGCCCAGTTCTGGACAAGTTGGGACATTTTAAAAAAGCAGGAAGAAGAAGAATTTTGGGGAAAACACGCATCAAGGATATTCTCTGTACTGGCACCCAAATGGTGGAACGAACTTCCTCTGTTTGTCTGAACATCTGAGTCTGTCAACGTCTTCAAAAGACAATTAAAATGTTTCATCACCTCTAAGCACTTAATCTGAGAACTAACATGTACTTACTAACATACTTATTCATTTCTTATTTCTAAGACACTATCGATGTTTGGATCGTTCTGCCCACCCCTAATTTACACCACTTATCACTGTTCTGAATGCAATCCTTCAGGTTAGCACACGCCTCCTTCATCATGTGTGAAGCTACCAAGTGCATTTTTTTATTACCAGTAAGTGGAGGATTCCTACAGGAAGCTTAATAAGTACTGAGGAACATGCTGTACTCACTGCAGTCATCCACCACTCAAGTCTACACATCAACCAAAAGTATAAGTCACTGTTGCAGAATTGTAGAACTACAAAGTGCTTCTATATGGTAAGTGGAGCTGATAAAATGGACAGTGAGTGTAGAAACAAGGAAGTGGTTTTAATGTTATGGCTGATCAATGTATATACACACATATATTTACAAATAAACATTGTAAGAATTACAGCATGGACCCAATTATGACTAGCTTTACCCCATTGTACTCAATGGCATTAGTATCATAATTAAAATCTAAACCAGGGTGTCTCTTCCTAAATTTGGGGACCACCTGGCTTAGTTTAGCATATGAATCAAGAAGAGCAGAGACAGCTCTCACAAGTTCTAACCAACTTGAAAGGGATTATTATAATGAGTAATCAACAGCCATCACAGACAAATGGATCAGCCTAGACATGAAAGTGTTTAAAAACAATTAGACCAATTTAAATTGAGGTGACAGTTCCATCTTGTCTGCACTGCCTTTAGATAATACACATACTTTACAGGAAACCCCTAAAAGGGCAACGTAGGAAGCCCATATATGGTTCTTCTTAAATGTATATATGTTGTGTGTTTTAATCATGAGTTGTTCAGTCTAGCTCCACTGTTCCCGAGATACACTTTGTGTTCCTTGCTACTGCATCCTGTAATAAAGATTGACCATTTTCATCAAGTTTGGAGAGACGTCCTTCCTTCTGTTCCATTTTTCCTTACAACATTTACACATACCTGTATAGATACAAAAATACAGGCGTGAGTTTTAAAGAAAGAAAATGCTCTTAAAAACTGGCACCTGTAGGCACCCAGGTGGCTCAGCGGGATAATTTGCTAGCACACCAGCGCCAAGATTCTGAACTCCTCGGTTCGAAACTCGGTGTTGCCACCGGTCGACTGGGCGCCATCTAGCAGGCATAATTGGCAGTGTCTGCTAGAGCAGGATGACCGGACTATGTGGGTGGGGTCTTCTAACGCTGTGCAAGGACCCTGATTAGCAGATAGAGAAGCCTGTGCAGAACGCATAGGTGAAAAAGAAAGAGTTCGCTACGGACTGCGCACAGGTCGGAGGAGGCGTAAGCAGCAACATACCCTGCTCGAATGCAATCAGGGATCCCCAGCAGCGGAAGACAGATTGACTACACTAAATCAGGAGAAAAAAGAGGAGAAAATGCATCAATAAATCGAAAACTACCCTGCAATTTCCTTCAGGATCAATAAGGTTTTATCCAGTGGCGTAACTAGGAGCTCATGGGCCCCAGTGCAAAAAAACATTTTGGGCCCCCTCAACAAATGTCAGATACAGTATATACATGCATAATACATGCAGCCAATGGGGGGGCAGTGAGGTGGGTGGTTGTCATGTCGTGGAGACCCCCCCCCCCTCGCCATGGGCCCCAGTGCACCTGCCCCCCCTGTAGTTATGCCACTGGTGTTATCTTATGGAGGTAAATATGTAGCAAAAGTTTTGCACCTGTGAAAACGAAATCTGTAAAACTTGTACCTGTAAAAAAAAAAATCTGTAACTGTGAAAAAAATTTGTACCTGTAAAAATAAAATCTGTAACTGTAAAAAAGATTTGTACCTGTAAAAAAATAAATTTGTACTTTTATTTTCGATGTGAGAATAAAAACATTGCAGCACAGTTTTGCAACAAATATCTCAGTCAGCGTGCTGCAAAACTGATCTGTACCTGTAGCTGCAGGGGCTGGGCTTAGGGGCGCAGGGGGCGGGACTACTGGGGAGATAGACGTAATTACCGACCAATCAAAAGAGCTTGTTTTTAGAGCAGCAAGAAGTGTGTCAATCACAAAGTTTCAGTGTAGTTGGATCAGAACATCATAACTCATGTTATAACTTCCTTATTAGTGTTGCTGTGGGTATTATGGTGGATGTTGCTGCGTGTTGGCTGCTAGTTAATGTGTTAATGCGTTTAACCCTGCTAGTTTTATAGTGGACATATTGGACTCTCGGCCTGACCTTCGAGTTTCTTTCATCTCGTTCTCGGCTAATAAACATTCAAAAGTGAATAAACCTGCACGAACTGACTGCAGTAAACAAAGCACAAACTACAATCTAATATGTTTTTAAAAGTCTTTCTGTTTATTTTTATTTAATGCTATTTCGTGATTGTGAGCTTTATCTGCCTTGAAAAGCCAAGGGAGCCTCTCAAAAGTGTATAAAACCCGGTTATAGTTCTGTATTACCTAGTGACATGTACCATTCACCACAACTGTATTAAGTCCTACAGTACCGGTACAGTCAAATACATATCGTGTAAAAGAAATCTAAACGTACATTTTAATCTTTTTTACAGGTACAGATTTATTTTTTACAGGTACAAATCTTTTTTACAGTTACAGATTTTATTTTTACAGATGCAAATTTTACAGATTTTTTTTTACAGTTACAAATTTATTTTTTACAGGTACAAATCTTTTTCACAGTTACAGATTTTTTTTTTTACAGGTTCAAATTTTACAGATTTCGTTTTCACAGGTGCTAAACTTTTGCTACATATTTACCTCCATATTATTTTATCTTATCTTAAAAAAAAAAATAGACACCTGTATTTTTGTATCTGTATGTGTATATGTCTGTTTGTAAACTGTAAACACTGTACAGGTGTGAGTTTTCAAGAGTATTTTGTTAAAGAAAGAACATTTTGCTGTTTGGACAGGTGTGATGCCACTGGTCAGTGTGAAGAAGAAGTGTCAGAACCTTAGCAACAACGGAGGACCACGCTACACTCGCTGTATTTCTCTGATGCCTGTGCCTACACCGCAGACATTTTTGTCCAAGAATTATGACTGAATACTGTTCAAGCAATTGAGGATTAGGGGTCTTGCTAAGGGGTCCAACAATGGCAATCTAGAGGTGCTGGGGCTTGTACCAGCAACCTTCTAATTACTAGTCTAGTAGGTTAACCTCTGAGCTGCCAGTGCCTTCACCAGAAAGGAGTAGCTGCTTGAAGGACAGGAGGGAACCCCTTGTTTGGTTTTCCGTCCCTCAGAGTCAGCCAAATGTGTCCAGGCCAGCGGCACTGTCAACACTAGATCTCGAGATTCACATCTCCTTAGTAGTGCGGCACCACCTGATTTCCCAAATGCATTATTTTAATTAGACAAGACAATTTCAGCTTTTATCCAAAGTGACTTACACTAAGCAACTGAGGGTTAAGGGCCTTGCTCAAGGGTCCACAGTGGCAACCTGGCAGTGGTGAGATTTGAACCAGTGACCTTCTGATTACTAGTCCAGTACCTTAACCACTAGGCTACAACTGCCCCAAATTTTAAATACATACATTTGCATTTTCGACATTTAGCAGACTCTTGTACCCAAAGTGACTTACAGTACTATGACAGTATATTGTCTAAGCAATTGAGGGTTAAGGGCCTTGCTCTGGGGCCCAACAGTGTCAACCTGGCAGTGGTGGGGCTTAAACCAGCGACCTTCTGATTACTAGTCCAGTAACTTAACCGCAAGGCTACAACTGCATTTTCTAAATGCAATCCTTCAGGCTAACACACGTCTCCATCATGTGTGAAGCTACAGAGTACATTTACATTTTCGGCGTTTAGCAGATGCCTTTATCCAAAGTGACTTACATTACAGTATACAGTCTGAGCAATTGAGGGTTAATTGAGCCTTGCTCAAGGCCCCAACAGCTGGACAGCGGCGGATTTGTACAGGAAGCATAAGTACTGAGGAACATGCTGTACTCACTGCAGTCCTCAACCACTCATGTCTACACCTCAGCCACACTGTTGCAGCAGCATGAAGGTTACTACCAATCTGACCGTCCTTCTCTGAGCACCCAAGGAGGCCAGTGGTACCACTAAGTCTAGAACATGAGTCTCCTCAGAGTGGGATAGTATATAAGATGGGTGACACAGCAGTAAAATCCAAAATTCAGGGTTTGAGTCTTGGCAGTGCTGTTGGCCTGTAGGGTGTCTACACAGATATGTTTAACTGTGCCAAGTCTGGTATGCAGATCAGAATGATCCACTGTGGCGACCACTAATACTAGGGCAGCGGAAAGAAAATAAGTAAAAACATGCTAATTGTAATGAATACACTTCAACATGTTTCTTTCAGGTTTATTGTTTATTAAATGTTTATTAGAAATGTGCTCATGTTGTAATTATTTTTAATGACAAACCTGAGTAAATGACTAAAATGATGAAAAAATAAAGCAGGCTATTACAACAGAACTTGCTTTGACCTCAGAGAGGATGTTTCTTTTTCCTTAACAACTCAACTTGTAATAACACAAGCTTTTAATCAGTTCCAGTGTTTTTTCTTCACCACAGGCCTTCCTACAGATGTGGACTCAGTCAAAATACCACTGGACAAAAAGACTGGAGGGGAGGAAATATGATACTGAATTACACCATCTGCTATCCACACGTTGATACATGTCTTATACTGAAATATACAAGTGTTCACTGTGTCTTCACTGCTCATATGTCAAGAAATAGACTATAGTCAAAGAATAAGAACACACACTACGCTGGAAGTAAAGTAAAAAATGGATCACAGTGTTACAATAGCTGTGATGGCTTTCATTTCTATTCTGTAATACTGAAGGAGGACAGCCACCTCCATCCAGAAATGCTTTGGGAAAATTCAAGTTAATGAGAAAAGTCAAAGTCGTAATAAAAACTTGACATCTATCTATCTATCTATCTATCTATCTATCTATCTATCTATCTATCTATCTATCTATCTATCTATCTATCTATCTATCTATCTATCTATCCATCTATCCATCTATCCATCTATCTATCTATCTATCTATCTATCTATCTATCTATCTATCCATCCATCCATCCATCCATCCATCCATCCATCCATCCATCCATCCATCCATCGCCTGTTGTTCAGATAGGGGTGGGAGTAAGCCGGATGGGGGCTCTCTCTAATGACTGGTGCAATTATGACCTCTGCTGGCTGACTGATGGCGCCTGCACAGAGATGAGAAAAGAGTGCTTTCAGGGTGTGTCTCTCCGTACACAACGGTGAGCTGCACTGTACTCGTCAAAGTGTAGGTGATAAGATGCATATGGCATGCTGCCCATGTGTCAGAGGCAATCGGGCAATTGGACGTGCTAAAAAGGGAGAAAAAGGGGAGAAAGTGCATAAAGAAAAAAAAATAGAGTGACCTCTACATGATCTTTTCAGCTAGAGCAACAGCCGCTCTTCTGAGAACTCTATGAAGTATGTCTGTGGGAATTTGTGACCATGTGGCTGAACACTAATGTTGATCAAGAGAGCCTCAGTTGATATTCAAGTTCATTCCAAAGCTGTTGAGAGGGGCTGAGGTCAGGGCTCTGTGCAGGACACTGGAGTTTCTTTAAAACGAGCTTTTCTTCATGTCTTTATAGATCTTGCTTTGTGCACATGGGCACAATCATGCTGGAACAGGAAAGAGCCTTCCCTAAACTGTTGCTGCAAAATTGGAAGCATTTACTAATGTATATAATTGCTTTATTACACCTGTTATCAATCGTTGTGGCTGAAACACATAACTCAATAACATTAGTTTTGTCTGTATAGTGTACACGTCTTTCTCAGGTGTTTGTGAAGTTTTCACTTCAGCTGTAGACCTTCAGGTGAGCGTTATGATAAAGTCTGTCTAATGAACAAAAGCTGAATCCTGTGAAAAAGAACCGAATCACTGATCATTTAATGATACCGTACATACCACAGTGAAGTGGAAACACACCGTGTGCTCGTGAAAGACGTGCAGGATTAGCTGTAATTATTGCGCAATACAGATTGTGTCATTTCTCGTCTCCACTCAGTCAGTACATTAATAATTTACACTCACACATCTATGGGGCCCAGTTCTGGACAAGTTGGGACATTTTAAAAAAGCAGGAAGAAGAAGAATTTTGGGGAAGACACGCATCAAGGATATTCTCTGTACTGGCACCCAAGTGGTGGAACGAACTTCCTCTGTTTGAGGAAAAAATGGATCACAGTGTTACAATATCTATCTATCTATCTATCTATCTATCTATCTATCTATCTATCTATCTATCTATCTATCTATCTATCTATCTATCTATCTATCTATCTATCTATCTATCTATCTATCTATCTATCTATCTATCTATCTATTTACCTCTCTGTCCATCCATTCATCTATTGTTATTATTGAGTAATAATAATAATAATAATAATAATAATAATAATAATAATAATAATAATAACTCAGCCACACTTTGTTCAATTGGGACCAATTTTAAATTTGGATTGTATAGGGCCTTGTTGGGCTAATTTGTGATTTGACCTAGGTAATCACATTATTACTATTTATTGATATGATCATTAACACTATTAGTTTACTGATCTTCTTATTCTTATTCATTTCTTAATATCATTATAAGTAGTAGTTTACTGACATTATTATTGTTGTTGTTGACAATGTAGATGATGTTGATGTGAGTGCGCGTCTACTGTGCAACAAGTGCTCAGTTTAAAATGTATTGTGCTCTTATCGCCCCCTGGTGATCTTCTTCACATCCTTACGTATTATAAAATTTGTATCACACATATAAAAAAGATTGTTTTTAACGAGTCTTAATGAATTAACTCCACATAGCTTATAATAATAATAATAATAATAATAATAATAATAATAATAATAATAACGACAACAACAACAACAACAATAATAATAATAATAATAACGACAACAACAACAACAACAACAACAATAATAATAATAATAATAATAAGGTCCAAGCACAGATTAGCTGAATGAGGCCCTATACAATTCAAATCTGGAACACTGTCTCAAAGTAATATTTTGTTTATAAATCTCAAATTTGCTCCCAATTGAACTGGCTGGGTTATTATTTAAAGAACTTTAGAAGCTCCGGCCAGATAGGATAATTGACATGATTAATGGAAAACGATGTAAGAGTTATGGAAAATAATAATAATAAAAGTAATAATAATAATAATAATACTATTAATAATAATACAACTAAAAAAATGATAACTACAATAAAATATAACGGAGAACTACATTTCTCATTCTCACTTTAGAACTACATTACCCATAATGCAGTAAGGTAAACAGGAAGTGGTTTGTTCGTGGAAGTGAGGCTCGGGAATTCAAACTGTAATGCTGAGAAAAAGCAGAAACCGTTTGAGTTATGTAATATAAATAAAAATGAACACCAGTTTACAGGAGATATGAGTCGGTTAGGTTGTGTTTATTATGGTAGTGTGGTGTTTAATAAAAATAGAGGTAATAATCATGGTATATATTTAATAAAGAACGGAGTCGGCGGTTTGTCAGCTGCGGTTACCAATGGCGACAGGAACGCCGTGGTTTAGCTAGCAGAGATTAGCCACTCTGGTTAATCTCATTCATCTTGAATGTTGTTTTAATCATGGTAAGTATATCGGGGTTTTTTAACTGATTAAATGCATTCATGCAGATACACTGCTTGCCAAAAGTATGTAGACACTTCTTCTAACATTTTAGTCACATCCATTGCTTATGGGTGCATAAAATTAGGACACAGCCAAGCCAACTTCTTAGACAAACGTTAACAGTTAAATCATACTAAACTGGCACCATTACAAGTTTTTACATGTCAGCTGGTGGCTAAATGGGTAGCACTGTCACCTCACAGCAAGAAGGTCTTGGGTTCAGTTCCCAGGTGGGGCGGTCCGGGTCCTTTCTGTGTGGAGTTTGCATGTTCTCCCCGTGTCTGTGTGGGTTTCCTCCAGGAGCTCCGGTTTCCTCCCACAGTCCAAAGACGTGCAAGTGAGGTGAACTGAGAGATACAAAATTGTTCATGACTGTGTTTGACATTAAACTTGAACTGATGAATCTTGTGTAACCAGTAACTACCGTTTCTGTCATGAATGTAACCAAAGTGTGTAAAACATGACGTTAAAATCTTAATAAATAAATACATTACATATCAGCTCATCAAATGTTTGGTCCTGTTAGGGCTGTAACAGTCATTACTGTTATTGGGAATGGGGAACGTCTAGGCGTAACAGCAGCTCAGCCATTAGCTCACAGAACATTTTAGGCATATAACAGATGCCTTTATCTAAAAAAAAAAAAAAGCAACCTGGCAGTTGTGGGGCTTGAACCAGCGGCCTTCTGATTACTAGCCCAGTACCTTAACCACTAGGCTATAACTTGCCCTCTACTGTTTGTTGAAATCTGCTGAGTTCCAAACTGTATCAGAAAGCAACGTCAGGATGATACACTGTTTGAAGGAATAGTTCTGAGAAAGGAGTAATGATCTGGTGCCATTTCTAATATCTTGGGCCACTTAGCTTCATTAAAGGCAAATCTTAAAATACAGCATATGTTCAGTGAATTATTGCTTCCAACTTTGTTGTTCCAACAGTTCGGGGATTGCCTTACTGTTTCACCATGGTAATTACACCATGCACAAACTAAGCTCCACCCAAAAGCATTATTTTTAGTTTGATTACCTTCTGGCTAGTCACATCCACCAGTTTGGGATAAACTTTAACCCTGATCCAGAGCACTGCCTGATCATATTGGCCAACCTCACAAATGCTCTTGTGACTAAATGGAATTAAATCCAACCAGTTGTGCTTCAGAATCCAATGGAAAGCTGCAGAGAGGTACCAACATTAAAGCAATAAGCCACGAGAGGCCGTGCATTACTGTGATTTTAGCACGGGGATGACGTTTTTGGCACGACGCGAAGCGGAGTGCCTAAAACTTCTTTCCCCGTGCTAAAATCGTAACAGTAACGTACGGTCTCGAGTGGCTTATTGCTTTTATAAAACGGCGGTCAACATAAAATATAATAAATACAACAATGTTTAATTCATAAATGTATTTATTGTGTATAAACTTACAATAAAGCATTCTTCCGCGACGCAAGGTAATCCGATTAACAGTGTTGCTAGGCAACGTGAGGGCGAAAATAACATTAACTTTCTCTATTCAGTGGCGTATTAATATGGAATGATGTGAGGTGGTCATAGGTGTGCGTTTATCAGGGATTTTACAACGGCTTCGAACACGGCTCAGCCAATCAGATTTTAGGACCAGAACTATCCGTTTTATAATTATTATTTTGGATTATATGATTTTCTGTAGCTGATAAAAATTGATAAGGGACTGGTGAATTGTTCAGAGAAATGGATGAGATACAGCATACCTACAAAATGCACCTACATGTGCATGTTCATGGACAAAATTAGCCAGTAAGTGAAGATGTAAAGTTCTGATTTTGTTCGTCTCAAAATTGAGTTGTTTTATAAGTTTATTGTGGATTTTCTGACAATCTGTGGGGTCCAGAATACAAATACAGCAATAACAGAAAATAAAAAAATATTATTTTACTATGTTGCATGACCTCATTGTTATCAGTAAATATGATAGACTTTAATTAGGTAAGGTGCTGACTTCTTGGTGTCCATATAAATAGAGTTAGTATGATTAAACCCCTTAAAAGGGAAGTACATGAAACATTTGTCTCCTGCCAAGGTCAAAAGGAAACCCAGTCATATGCTAAGAGGAAGCTTTCCATCACCTTGAACATAGATGCATCATTTAAAGCACTCTGCTAAAGTTTGTTGCTGATCACATGGCCAAAAAAGCTGGAATAGGGCTTTTCTTCTGTCCATCTGACAGTTGAATGTAAATAACATTGATTTTCTCATTACTGTTAAAGGGTGGGATATTTTAAGCAGCAAGTGAACAGTCAGTTGGAAGACATGTTGGAAGTAGGAAAAATGGGCAAATGTGTCTAAGCAACTTTGACAAGGGCCAGACGACTGGATTAAAGCATCTCCAAAACGACAGGCATTGTGTGGTGTTCCTGGCATGCAGTGGTTAGTATCTACCAAAAGTGGTACAACGGGTGAAGCAGAGGCTGTGTCATGGGCACCCAAGGCTCAGTGAGGCATGTGGTCTGAATCTACAGAAGATCTGTTGTACCACATAATGCTAGAAAAGTCATTATGTGGACGGCCAGTACAGCACGTCACTTACCTGGTGAGGATGTGGGACTAGGATGCACTATGGGAAAGTGCAAACCAGCTGAGGCACCGTGATGCTCTAGGCAGTGTTCTGCTGGGAAAACTTTTGGTCCTGGCATTTATGAGGATGTTACATTGACATATCACTTACATAAATATTGTTGCAGACTAAGTACACCCTTCATGGGCAGTCACCTTTCTTCTTCGGGAATAGTTTGAGGAACTTACCAACATGTTCAAGAGGTTGAATTGGCCTCCAGATTCTCCAAATCTTAAGTCTTGTGGAGAACATGTCTCTACTGGTCAGAGCTTTTATACTAGAACAAGATGTAACCTACACAAAATTAATCAGGGTTCCAGTCATTGGCTCAAAAATGTTCTTCATCTCCCTCACTAGTGTATGTAAACATGTAGACATTATTATAACCATGTTGTCTTTAAACTATTTTAGACTTCCAAGAAGAAGAAAGGACTGCGAGGTGAGAAGTGTGTTATTATACCTGTTTTATTAAATAACTGATTATTAAGCCCATATGTGCATTCTAACATCTTCCTTCATTTAGGTTCTGTAGATGACGTTTTGGGGGATCTGCTGGGTGACGACTCTGATGGTACGACCACTGTCTAAATATTAATAACACTGGACAACAATTTTTTGCAAAAGTTCTGTTTCCTTGAATTTTTTTGGTGATTGTGACAGACCTATTCGAGCTGAACACAGATGTAGTTTCTGATTGTCTGTACCACCTAGAAATTTTGAGAAACATGAGATTAAGTTTTACTGATTATAACACATTAAAATCTTATACATGTCATTAGCTCAACCGAGCTAAAAGTGTTTTGCTGCTGATTTTCATTTCTACTCAACATCTGTTGCATCTCATATTAGTGTCCAGCAATAGTCAGCCAGTATTGACGGATTCCAGTGGCCTTGGTAACATTCCATTGTGGCAATGTCTTGGTGAACGCATTTGCCATGCTCATCACTTACTGCACCAAGATGAGCAGTGAAGGAATCCAAGTGTCAATGCAGGAAATGGATTTTAAATGACATGTTGCACTTCATCACTTTGTAAGCTTAAAGAAGGCTGTCAACCAGTTTGATGAAGTTTGGCAGTCAATAGTCGCAAAAGAAAATTTTCAGCAACATCCTTGAATCATTTCCAAGCGATTTTCTCAGGTCCCACCACCAGATCATTCATGATGTGTCAGATTTGTGGACCTACAGAAATGCCTTCACTAATCTTGGCATCAGTTATTCTCGGGAACACTTGTCTTAAATAACGAAAACCTTTCCCCTTTTTGTTCATTGCTTTCATAATTTTTCTCCTCAGCCTGAGTCTTATGTAAAGTGGAGGCAAAAATATCTGGAGTTAAATTCTGCAAATTGGCCAGTTCTTTTTAGTGTAATATGATTTTTTTAGTGGCTGTGTCAATCGCAAATGAAGCAGCAATACTTGGTATATCTGAGCTGCAATCCAAGAAGCAGTGCCACTTTGAATCTCCAGATGTTTCAGGTGTAGTTGCTGTACTTGATGTATTTCAACAACAGTTCCATGTTCTGATATGTTTTCTTGATGTGTGCAGCATACCAACAGGTACTGAGGAATATACATTGCCTCTGTGTAACAAGACAGCCTTATGTCTTAACAATCATGAATCAATAAAATAGTATGTGATAGGAAAAATTCGAGGTGATTTTTGTTATCAGCGGCTCAAAATACATAAGATGCACCCGAAAGTGTTCAAGAAACAAAATCTCTTTTGACCACTGTAATCACACTGTTAACAGAATGTCAAACGTACATCTTCATTAAATCCGTGTATTCTCTCAAAACTGGATTGTAGTGGCTAATACAGTGATAAAATGCCTCTCTTACCCTTTTTTCTCCAGAACTTCCGATCAAGCCCAGATCTTCCGCTGGAGGCCTTGGCAGGCCAGCAGGGCTCTTGCGAACACAAAGTGGCAAGAGGTGAGAGCATACAGTTCAACAAAATATGGAAATGAATAATACAATAGTTTATGCATGATGCATGTTGTTTACCAGTATTTTATATGGGGAAATTTAGGAATCTGCTGGATGATGATTTCTTCAACAAACTGGTAGAGGAAGTCCAGAAAGATGAGGAGGTAAGCTGGGCTGTGGTTGCTTTTCTAGCACATTGTAGTTTGGCATTTTTTTGTTTTGTTTGTTTATTAAAAACCTATATAAGTAAATTATGTATTTTTAGAATATAGTTTTCATTTAGTATTTTTTTTACTATCTGCATCATTGTGGTTAGAGTTATATTTGCTTGGGTGCCACCTAGAAACACTGGGTGCAGGGCTGGAAAACGCCATGGAATGACACTGATCCATTGCTGTGGCCAGGTTGTCATTTACACTAATCAGACATCTTTAATACAAAAAAAGCTCCAGAATAAATCAGTGCAGAAACAAAATTAATGCAGATGCTTCTAGACAGATGTTGTACATTATACTGCTATTTTACGTCTAGAGGAAACGTTCTTAGCAACTGTATTATTGGGGCATGGACAAAGCCTGCTTAACTACTTTTCTGGTGTTTCCCCCTTTATTTCCAAATTTAGTCATTTCCAATTCCGGATTGTGATCCCTGATCTGATTATGAAGAGCCGGATCACCACACACCCCCTGCGACACATGTCTAATTCTCGACGCTAAGCTCCATATGATTCACTCAGTCACCCAGACCAGTCCTAGAGAGTTTGTTCGACTTTTCCTCCCTTAAACACGCCCGGCCAGCCAGGTCCTCGGCTCTAAAATTCAAACACTCAGCAGGGTTATGTTAGCACGTTAGACCACTGTGCCACTCGAGCGCCCGTGCTTGAATCTTTCAACATAAAGTAATTGAAGTCACATTTGCATTTAAATCTGGGGAGAAAAACATTGTTTTCAATGTGCACATCCAGTAAGATGCTCATGCCTTAGTGACTATAGAATTAAAATGATTGTTCTACTTCCTCAACACAATTGTTCATATTTGTAGAATTGATGCCAACACACATTGACATTTTCTAGTGACTCTAGTCTTACCCAGTGTATATTTTAGCATGTCACTGAACCTTTACCATGTTTCTTTTTTTATCTGCAGGACTCTGAGGTGTCCGAGGCAGATCCTAAAGCTTTGCTGGAGAGCATGAAGGTGATTATAATATAATAAAAATTATTTTTTACCTTTAGGTCTTACACTGGCAGCAGTAACAATCTCTAAGGTGCAGTGGTTTGCTTGCTCATGCTGTTGGAAAAAAGCAGCAAAATCCAAAGCACTGTTACAATATGGATCTGTATGGTTGCTCCAAAAAGATTCGATGGGATTTGGCCTGTCAGTTCCACTCTTGACATCGAACATAATTTTGAAACATACGCTACCTTAATCTCAAATCTTTTCAAATTTCACGTTCATACTGTTGTAGAATCCCTTTTATTAGAATCCCTCACTCTTTTGGCTCCTCCTGTATTTAGGGGCCGCCACAGATGATCATTCTGGTCCACACACCTGATTCGGCACAGTTTTTATCTGGTTTTGGGACCGGCACCTCTCAATGACTAGAGTTTTTAACCACTTTCCCTCAGAGATAGCCAATAGCCAATTATGTCTGTGTGAACGGCCAACAAGACGCGAACCTGGATCTCTGCAATAGTGTGCCAGTGCAATTGACCACTACACCATCTGAACACCCACTGTTGTTAGTTCCCATTAGCTTTTTTCTTAATGATGTTATATTAAGGGCGACACGGTGGCTCGGTGGGTAGCACTGTCACCTTACATCAAAAAGATCCTGGGTTCGATTCCTAGGCAAAGCGGTCTGGGTTCTTTATTTGTGGAGTTTGCATGTTCTTACAGTACAAAGACGAGCAAGTGAGGTGAATTGGAGATACAAAATTGTCCATGACTGTGTTTGATATTGAATTTGAACTGATTAATCTTGTGTAACAAGTAACTATTGTTTCTGTCATGAATGTTACCACATGACGTGAAAATCTTAATAAATAAATAACATGTTATATTGTGTGTATGTTTGTTCACCCTCACAGGACATTGATGGTATGGACGCTGATCTGTTTGGCTCGAAAAGGAACCCCGGTTCTGCCCCGCCTCAGAGAACCACCACCAGAAATGAAGGATCTAAACAAGAAGTTACCACACTAGGAGACCAGACCAAACCTAACCCTGCATTAAGTACGAGTAGATAAAAGAATGCAGTCCACTAAATATCAGCACATCCTGGCAAAGTTAAAAAAAAAAGCGGGACCAAACATATTTCACAACTAGAGGCATTTTACAGTTTCTGTGGTTTTAATTGCATTAAATGTAAAATAGCTATGCTAAAAAAATCTGTAATTTCTACAATATACAGTATAAATAAGCCAGAGATGAAAATGTCCGGACTAATAATATTTCTTCTTTTGCGTATTGCTTACTCAGTTTTTCACTGTTTGTTTCCATACAGATGTTGCTGAGCCAGAGGAGAGGAAGACCAGCTCTGCTCCAGCTGCTCCAGTTAGAAACTACAAGAAGTTCAGCTTTTTGGGTGAGTTCATTCAGCTCCATCTCTCGGTCTGTCTATCTGTCTGTCTGTCCATCCGTCCATCTGTCTGTCTATATGCCCATCTATCTATCTATCTATCTATCTATCTATCTATCTATCTATCTATCTATCTATCTATCTATCTATCTATCTATCTATCTATCTGTTGGTCTGTCTCTCTCTGTCTGTCTGTCAGTCTGTCTCTCTCTCTATCTGGCCATCTGTTTTTCTGTCTATCTAATCTATCTGTCTGTTTATCTATTGAATCTATCTGGCTATCTATCTGTCTATCTGTTTTTCTGTCTATCTAATCGGTCTGTCTATCTATCTAATCTGTCTGTCCGTCCGTCCGTTCGTCTGTCCACCTGTCTATATGCCCGTCTTCTGTCTGTCTGTCTGTCTGTCTGTCTGTCTGTCTCTCTCTCTCTCTCTCTCTATCTGTCTGTCGGTTTTTCTGTCTATCTAATGTATCTGTCTGTCTGTCAGTCTGTCTTATCTATCTAATCTATCAGTCTATCTGTCCGTCCGTTTGTCAGTCCATCTGTCTATATGCCCATCTATCTATCTGTCAGTCTGTCTGTCGGTCTGTTTCTCTCTATCTGTCTGTCTGTCTTTCTGTCTTTCTAATCTATCTGTCTATCTGTATATCTGTCTGTGTGTCTGTCTGTCTATCTAGAAGGAAAAATCTTCATAGCTGAAATGTGTTTCCAAAGCCCACTAAACTGGAAATGAAATCAGCAGAGTTTAGTTGTTTTAGTGGTAGCCTGATGGATAGAGCTTTGGGCTATCAGTTGAAAGGTTGTGGGTTTGAATCGAGCCATGCAGCTACAGTTGGGTCCTTGAGGAAGTCCCATTTATTTGAGTGCCCCCTCCCATTCCGACACACACGTACACTAGAATTTATTTTAAACATTGTAATTCATATAAAATTGCACCGTCTTACTGACTTCATTTGTCTTGAAGAAATTCCAGGTTGGTAGTTGCCAATCTGATCAGGGAGACTCAGCAGGAGAGAACTGGAATAAATATAAAAGTAAAGAAAAGAAATAAATATAAAAGTAAAAAGAATCGGCATAAGAAAGCCCTATGCAAGTATTTGTTATGATAATTAAACAGAATATAATTCTATGTGGCGACCCACTTGTTTTGATATGAATGATTTATTTTGTCTTTATTGAATGCTGCGTTATTACAGAGGAGGATGCAGTTGAATTCACACCTGCCAAACAAGGTATCAACACAAAAACAGTTAATAATTTTGATTTTGTCTTTTGTCCTTTGTCCCTTATTGGACCACTGTCTGTAGGTACTCACCACTACTGGCTGTGACACCCCTTGTTATTTTGAATATATGTATAAACCCAGTCATCTGGCCAGAACAGTTTGGCCCATATTAAAGTTAATCAGGTATTTAAGCTGATCAGTTTAAAATACCCTGACATGCAAAATTGTTACAATGTTGACCTCATCATGATCACTTTTGTAGGCTAGTCTTTGAAAATCTCATGTAATTACAAATGTATGTGAATGAAATCCATAGTGATGTGAGGATTACATTGATTGAAATTATCTATTATCTCAAGTGCTGGTTGTTGTTTGTGTTAATCAGATGACGTTGATGATAATCTGGATGACCTGCTGGATGATCTGGATCCAGAGCGAACGAAGAGTGGTCCATCAGGGAAAACAGTGAAGCAAAATTCAGCTTCTCCAGTGAGAAAGAAGAACGAGCAACAAGGTGAATTTAATATTGTGGTTCTTCGTAAAGATCTTGCCCAATTCCCCAATCGCCAATAACAGACCGATTTCAGATAAAACATAAAGTTAGCTCCAGTGTTATTGGCCCTATTGGTAAAGATGGGTAAAAAATTATGGCAAACAGTTTATTTTTGGTCAATAAGCTAAATCATACACAGTGAAGTCTGATCAGTAATTGATGTCCATTTATTTTTGTGGTTTTAACAGACATGCATTTATTGCATTATTTATTGCATTATTAGCATCCATGCATTTAGTGTGTTTTACTTTAACACTTGATAAGTCTATACTTTAACTCTTAATTTATTTATTAGGATTTTAACGTCATGTGTTACACTTTGGTTACATTCATGACAAGAACGGTAGTTACTCATTACACAAGTTTAATGTCAAACACAGTCATAGACAATTTTGTATCTCCAATTCACCTCACTTGCACGTCTTTGTACTGTGGGGGGAAACCAGAGCTCCCGGAGGAAACCCACACAGACACAGGGAGAACATGCAAACTCCACACAGAAACCAGGACCTTCTTGCTGTGAGGCGTCAATACTACCCACTGAGCCACCGTGCCACCCCTTTAACCCTTGATACTGTCCTGCTGGAAGAGCCAAACCCAGCTTAAGCATCTATCAGTCCATGATGTCATAGATCTCAACTAGGTGGCTATTAAATATAAATTGAAGACATGGCTGTAAGCAAATCAAACCTGTTATCATTGATAATCACATATTTTTCTATCTACTGTTTGTGATGTTATATGTATGTATGTTTATGTGTATATATGTGTGTATTTTAATAGCTTCTTCTGTGTATAATGTTTTACTGAGCTATTGACACTGCTTCCAACCCTACAACAATAACCTGCCTAGGGACTACAGATGGAAATTAGCTTTATAGCTAACTCTGGTACATTTACATTGATGTGGAAACAAAAATGTTGATTAATGTACATTGTCCCTGTTAAATAAATAAATAAAATAAATATAGTCTTTAGAAGTAAAGCATCCTCAAAACATCACAGATCATCCACTGTTCTTACCAGTAGGATTAGCTTCTGTTTTTTTGTCAAACCATTTTTCTTTTCATGCAAGTTTATATCTAAATAGCTCAAATTTTTCCCTGTCTGGCCATAAAACCCCACAGTTCCATTTAATATTCCATTAGTGTCTAGCGAACTTCAAGCGCTTCTGTTTGTAGTAAGAAAAAAATACTTTCTTCTGTGTAGTTTGTTGACATGTACAGTAAGTGGCATCTGATTAGAGACTTGGCGACCCCAAAATGCCACTACCTTCTGCAAATCCCCAAATGTGATCCTTCACCAACTGTCCTTTAGTGTTGTGCACATGAGTGAAAAGTTGGGACATTTTGTAAAATGCAGTAAAAACGAGTCAAACCAGTGATTTTATCAAACGTACCTGCTCACTGCGGAATGTTTCAAAAAGTAAATTTAATATAGCTTTTATATTATTTTTTCACCAACTTTACATCATGACGCGGACTGTTAAGCAGATGGGGTCTCATCAAGCAAGAATGGAGAAAAATTCCACTTACAAAACTGCAACAATTAGTGTCCTCAGTTCCCAATCCATCAAAAAGTCTCATTAACAGGAAAGCTGATGGAACATGGGAGTAAACACGCCTCTGTCCCAACTTTTTTGACTGTGTTGCAGGCATCAAATTCTACTTTTATGGTTAAATGCTTCTTTTCTTCCACTGTATACAATAAGTTTCATGACCTGTTATGTTTTATCAGTGATACCTGCTGAACCTGCCCCTAAGAAACGAGAAGAGTTGATGTTTGACGATGATGAAGACGACCTGATGGACACACTAGGCTTTAATGACACCCCAAAGAGCAGAGGCAGCAGACTTACCCCAAAGAAAGAGAGGTAGAATCTGCACCATAAAGGCGTACATGACATCCATAATATTGTGTAAAACATTTTAAAACATTGTTGTTGACTTTTGGACATTATGCTGTGTAGTAGATTTGATTTTGAATTAATATTAAGATACTACTAAGATACTATTGTATTACGATACTAATATCCATATTAAGATTATGTGGCAGAACCATCAACTGCCAGTTAATGCATAAAAACCTTTTACAGAGGCCAAATTCCAATAATGAACTATTATAAGAGTTTGGTTGTAGTCGTTTAGCTAAATATGACCCAACCAGATATTAAGTTCATGGGCGCTTGACGTTTTCTCACATTTGGTTTACTTCTCACGCAGCGAGACTCCTCAGAGAGCACGCACCAGACTGGATGAGATTTTGGGAATTGGAACTGCCCCTCGTCTGCTGGAGAGACCTGTAACCGGTGAGAAAAAAGACGCAACCCAACCAGAGAGAGAAACAGACAAACCAGCACAGAAGAACTCAGCTGGCAAAGGTATGCCAAAATATCTATACAAAAGATATACTAAGTTCAAATCAAGATGACCATCCAACCTGAAATGACAGTTCTGAGTTCATCACAGTGTTAACTGCTACATATGTAATGCTTATGTCTCTATCTCTCTATCTTTATCTTCTTACCTTTACCTGTAATATGGTTTGGTGTTCAGGCAGCTTTAAATCTTAAGTGCCTGGCAGGGTATCTGGTGGACCACTAGGTTGTACCACCTGGATGTAGCTTGACAGACTTCTTCCTGATAGTTTGTATGCCAAGTTTAAAAATGTGGCATCTGTGCCTCCCAGTATGTGGTTGCTAGCTTACCAATAAAGTTTTCTGGCTGCAGACCCTGAGCTGAGGGGTCTTCCAGGATTTTCTTTTGGTAAAGAGAGGTACTGGACCCTCTTTTGGAGACGTGAACAAGGACCATGTGGTGTCTGGTCTGAGAAAATCAGTGACGCATAGTGATCTGAAGTCTTACTGGTACACTTTTAGGCAGTGGTGGAGATTGGGCGTCTGGTATTTGTGATGATTTTAAAGTGACCCACATGGTTACGAGGGTACAAAGATCTGCTTGAGACCTGATTAATGGAAAGATTTCTGCAGGACTTTTACACTGTAATTTCATCCCACTAACTTTGGTCGTTTCTATTTATGACTGAATGTAGACACTAAAGATCCGATGTTTGGAGATGAGGACTTCACGTTTGGCTCATACCAACCCACGGTGGCGTCAACCCCAGAGGGACGCACCTCCCGCAGACAATCTGTACGGTAAGCAAACACACATCCATCACACAGCCTTACGAATATTAGATCTGCATATTTGAATAACAGGAGTTTACATACACTTGTAATGGACGTGTCTTTGGGTATGAAAGATTTCCAAAACTGTCCATTTTCTGTGACTGAATGGTTATATAGCCAAAACAATGTGGACACCCTTCCGTATTATTAAGTTCAGGTGATTTTATTAGCAAAGGAATGATTCCTTGCTCCTGTTTGATTTATATTTGTTACATCTTTTCCTCCCAATCTTGTCGTATCCAGTTCCCTAAATGTAATTTACTCAGTTGCTGCAGAGCTTCAACCTGACTATAACATGGCTCCTCCAATACCTATTCAGTCACCCTCCACTACTGATTACCTGCCAGAAACGGGATCTCACTGAGAGCAGTATTGTGTACGGAGAGTCACGCACTGCTCTTCTTGAATCAACCATCCCTTGTGCAGGGGCCTCGGCCAGCCAGCAGATCATATATGTATATAAACACACACTCACCGAGCACTTCAATGGATGTATGAACTAGATAGGCATACCTAATGATCATTTTATAATCTAAAGATGAACTTTATGGGTATACAATTACTGACTGTATTCCATCTGTCACTCTGTACACGCCGTTTCCCCCTGTACTCCATTTATTAATTGATAGAACCTCCCGAGGACCCCCACAGACCAGATATTTGTTTGATGGGGCGTTTTCAGCACTGCATTACCCACATGGTAATGTGTGATGTATTGGTTTATGTGTAGTAGGTGCAGCAGTGTTGTTAGGATTTTAAAAAACCTGTGATCAGAAAGTGTCCACTGATAAAAGATAAAAACACATTGTGCATGAAAAAGGAAAACAGGGTATGTGTTCCTAATTAAGAGGTCAGTGCGTTTAAACAGGACTTTAAAATCCCAACAACACTGCTGCACCTAATACACTCAACAATAATACATGCCTTTATTTAATCTGTTCTCCTGTCGTAAGGTTTGATTTAGAAATAAATCAATAAATCTAAATTTAGACTTTTATCTAAATAAATGAGGCGCTCGGGTGGTGCAGCAATCTTTTATGCTAGCCCACCACCGCTGAGATCTGAGTTTGAATTTCAGCAGTGCTATCCTCTGGCCGGGTGTCTACACAGACATTAGTGGCTATGTCTGGGGGGGTTGGGGTGCTTATACTTGTGTATCCACTCTGTAATGTGCAATCCTAACCCTCGCCTAGATTCTCCACCGAGGACGTCAGCTCTTCTTCTCCAGAGCGCAAGCCCAAACTCAACACCTCCTCTTCCGCAACATCCACCATAATAACCTCTACACGACCAAGCCGACCAGCCTCAGACTGGCTTGGTCTGAACCAAGACGACGATGATGAGGAGGACAACAGGCAGAAGAAAGAGACGGCACCCCAGAGCCTAAAGCCTCCTCCATCTCACGGAGGAGAAAAAGCATCTAGAGCGACCCCAAAGTCTGCTGAGGAGCTCAGAGCTGTACCCAGCTCTCCGGAAACCTCTAGAACCACAGCGGAGATCAGAAAGAAGGAGGAGGAGGAAAGCAAGGAGGAAGAGGGAGACTGGCTGGCAGGCGCTCTCAATAAAAAGAAAGTTCAGGCCGAGGTGAGAGAGAGGAGGCAGGAGGAATCACTGGGACTTGGAGAGGAGATCGACCTGGACATGTTCCTCAGGTAGGGATGGGGGAGGCAGGGATGGAATTAATGGATTATTGAATGCTGATTATTGAAGTCAGAAAATCAGCTGAAATCCTTCTACCCCACAACCAAATATCTTTTTTCTTCTCCAGCAAGCGAAACACCACCCCAGTTACACGCAGGAGGCAGGAAGATCCCCCTGGACCTCCCAGACAGCCCAGGTATCACAATGCCCCAATGTGCTAAACTGTACTAGACTTGGCTGTAGGTGTATTAGTGGTGTACCCTCTCATAACAGCTTATTTAATGGATACATGCTTAATGCTTGAAGGAATACAATGATGGATGGACCCATGACTGGATAGGTTTATGTGTGGAGAAATGGATGTATAGATGCATGGATTAATAAAAGCCTGTGTGGTCTATGCATGGAGGGATAAATAGATTGGTGTATACATGGGAGGGTGGATGAATGGCTGCATGTATGAATGCATAAATAGACAAGTGCATGCATGAAGTGATGGATAAACGGGTAGGTACATGCATGGAGGGATGGATAAATAGGTGCATGCATGGAGGGATGGTTGGATGTGGGTGCATGCATTGAAGGATGGATAAATAGTTCAGTTCATGCATGCATGTATGGGTGGATGGATGAATAGACAGGTGCATGCATGCATGGATGGATGGATGAATAGACAGGTGCATGCATGGAAGGATAAATAGTTTGGTGCATGCATGGATGAATAAATAGATAGGTGCATGCATGAAGGGATGATTGGATGTGGGTGCATGCATGGATGGATGGATGGATGGATGGATGGATGAATAAATAGACAGGTGCATGCATGAAGGGATGATTGGATGTGGGTGCATGCATGAATGGATGGATGGATGGATGGATGAATAAATAGACAGGTGCATGCATGAAGGGATGATTGGATGTGGGTGCATGCATGAATGGATGGATGGATGGATGAATAAATAGACAGGTGCATGCATGAAGGGATGATTGGATGTGGGTGCATGCATAGATGGATGGATGAATAGACAGGTGCATGCATGAAGTGATGGTTGGATGTGGGTGCATGCATGGATGGATTGATGAATAGACTGGTGCATGCATAAACTGATGGATTAATAGACTGGTGCATGCATAAATGAATGGATGAATAGTCTGGTGCATGCATGAAGTGATGGTTGGATGTGGGTGCATGCATGGATGGATTGATGAATAGACTGGTGCATGCATAAACTGATGGATTAATAGACTGGTGCATGCATAAATGGATGGATGAATAGACTGGTGCATGCATGAAGTGATGGTTGGATGTGGGTGCATGCATGGATGGATTGATGAATAGACTGGTGCATGCATAAACTGATGGATTAATAGACTGGTGCATGCATAAATGGATGGATGAATAGACTGGTGCATGCATGAAGGGATGGATAAATACACAGGTGCATGCATGGATGGATAAATATACATGTGGATGGATAAATATACATGGTTGAATGAATAGACTGGTGCATGCATGGATGGATGGATGAATAGACAGGTGCATGCATGGAGGGATAAATAGTTTGGTGCATGCATGAAGGGATGATTGGATGTGGGTGCATGCATGGATGGATGGATGAATAGGTCAGTGCATGCATACCTGAAGGGATGGATAGGTGGGCGCGTGCATAAAGGAATAGGTAAGTGGGTGCATGGATGGGTGGGTGAGCGGGAACATACACACAGATGAATGTAGACAAATAGATGGGCTCATGCATTAAGAAATTAAGATATAGGAACATGCATGTATAGAGGGATGGGTGAATGGGTGCATGCAAAAATAAATGGATAGCTCAGCGCATGCACGGAGAAGAATGATGGGATGGATTTGTGGTTGCATACATAGAGGATTTGATGTGGATGGATGAGTGCATACATGGATGGATGGAAAGAAGGAGAAATAGTTGAAGGAATGTGTGGGTGGGCACATGCATGAAGGAGTAGATTGATGGGCACACCATGCAATACCTGATGAAAAAAATTATGTCTGGTGCAAAGAGAAATACGATTATATCAGTATTCTGTCTTTTTGGTCTCTGTGCACAGCAGTGAGTCTCTGGTTGTCTCTGGCAAACCGCAGAGCCCCCCGCTGGCCCCAAACTCTAGCACAGAAGCCCCTCAAGCACACGGTATATCTACACGCAAAGACTGGATCACATTCAGCACCTGGTTCTGAACTGAAATTAAGTTCTCTCAAACTCTCATATTTCAGAGTTCCAGCAGAACCCTATAGGAGTGAGAGCTGCTCCTGCCCAGCAGGTATCACTCAGTACTGATGGTCTTCAGCAACTCCTACTGCAGCAGCAGGTACACACACTCCTCTGAGTACTAACACTAGATGGCCAAAAGTTTATTAAATTAATTATTAAATGCAGCTTTTTCAGCCATACCTATTACTTATGTTTTGGGCTTCCCTGTCTCAACATTACTGTGCTTATGCTTGGATCTGGAGGGCATCAACCTTACCAAGCACCTTTGGAATGAATTGGATAATAATTGCAAGCCAGGACTTTTTATCCTGCGTCTATACCCTCCAAATGGGCACAGATTCCCAGAGGCACACTCTTATATCTTGTGAAAAGCATTCCCAGAGTAGTCTGTTAGTGTGGTTTGTCACAGTAAGTGTGCACGCTTTCTTTCAAACTCTAATGTACCAAATAAATGGACAGAGAGAGCTTAAGCAGGGAGGTCTGGCTCTAAATGGGCAGAAATTCCCAGAGGCACACTCTTAAATCTTGTGGAAAGCCTTCCCAGAGTAGTGGGAGTTGTCTGTTAGTGCGGTTCGTTACAGTTAGTGTGAACGCTTCCTTTCCAACTCTGGTGCACCAAAGAAATGGACAGAGAGTGCTTAAGCAGGGAGGTCTTCCTCTGAACGGGCACAAATTCCCAGAGGCACACTCTTAAATCTTCCCAGAGTAGTGGAAGTGGGAGTACAGTAGTCTGTTAGTGCAGTTCATTACAGTAAATGTGCACTCCTTTTCAATTCTGGTGTACCAAATAAACGGAGAGCACTTAAGTAGGGGGTCTCACTCTAATCTGGCAGAAATTCCCAGAGGCACACTCCTAAGTCTTGTAGAAAGCCTTCCCAGAGTAGTGAGAGTGGGAGTAGTCTGTTAGTGCGGTTCATTACAGTAAAGGTGCACACTTCCTTTCCAACTCTGGTGCACCAAATAAATAGAGAGCGCTTAAGCAGGGAGGTCTGCCTCTGAACGGGCACAAATTCCCAGAGGCACACTCTTAAATCTTGTGGAAAGCCCTTCCCAGAATAATGAGAGTGGGAGTAGTCTGTTAGTGTGGTTTGTTACAGTAAGTGTGCACGCTTCCTTTCCAATTCTGGTGCGCTTAAGCAGAGAGGTCTCTTTTCAAAAGAGCACAAATTCCCAGAGGCACACTCTTAAATCTTGTGGAAAGCCTTCCCAGAGTAATGAGAGTGGGAGTAGTCTGTTAATGTGGTTTGTTACAGTTAGTGTGCACGCTTCCTTACCAACTCTAATGTACCAAATAAATGGAGAGAGAGAGCTTAAGCAGGGAGGTCTGCCTCTGAATGGGCACAAATTCCCAGAGGCACACTCTTAAATTTTGTGGAAAGCCTTCTCAGAGTAGTGGGAGTAGTCTGTTAGTGTGGTTCATTACAGTAAGTGTGCACGCTTCTTTTTCAACTCTGGTGCACCAAATAAACGGACACAGAGCACTTATTCAGAGGTGGACCTCCCTGCTTGGGCACAAATACCCAGAGGCACACTCTTAAATCTTGTTGAAAGCCTTCCAGTGTAGTGGGAGTTGTCTGTTAGTGCGGTTCCTTACGGTAAGTGTGCACGCTAACTTTCCAACTCTAATGTACCAAATTAACGGACAGTGAGAGCTTAAGCAGGGAGGTCTGCCTCTAAATGGGCAGAAATTCCCAGAGGCACACTCTTAAATCTTGTAAAAAGCCCTTCCCAGAGTAGTGGGAGTAGTCTGTTAGTGTGGTTCATTACAGTAAGTGTGCACGCTTCCTTTCAAACTCTAATGTACCAAATAAACAGACAGAGAGTGCTTAAGCAAAGAGGGCAAGTCTCTTTCCAAATGGGCACAAATTCCCAGAGGCACACTCTTAAATCTTCTCAGAGTATTGGTAGTTGTATGTTAGTTCAGTTTGTTACAGTTAGTTTGAAGTCCTCTTTTCCAACTTTGGTGCACCAAATAAACAGAGAGGGCACTTAAGCAGGGAGGTCTGCCTCTGAATGGGCACAAATTCCCAGAGGCACACTCCTAAATCTTGTGGAAAGTCTTCCCACAGTAGTGGAGACTATTATAATCCCAGGTAGGGCTCCAATTATATGCCCACGGTTTTGGAACAAGCTCAGCAAGCTCATGGTTAGGTGTCCTCATACTTTCGATCGTATAGTGTTTATGTCACGTATAATTCAGCAGTGAAATAAACACAGTAACGTTGTTGTGTGTGTGCTCTTGTTTGTTGTGTGTTTGTGTGTGTAGCTGGCTCAGGCTCAGCTGTGGGGTTTGGGAGCACAGCTTGATCCGGGATCAGTACAGAAGCAGAGAGATGCAGCGCCACCCAGTGGAGATGTGACTGCACTACAGGTCAAGATTATGCAGCTGGAGGGACAGGTACACACACACAGGGCGCAGAATTCCACTATAGTGTTTTTATATAGAAGAAGCTTTGCACAATCTTGAATCTTCCTGGATTAGGCCATCCAGCCAAATTGGGCATCTGGTCAAGAAAGGCCTTGGCCAGGGAGGTAAGAGCTCCAAATTCCATCTGGAGTCAAGAGGTATTAAGTTAAAATTGATCAAACTCACACCACAATAACATGTGAGGTCTGAATACTTTCTGAATCTACTGCACATGTTGAAACAGCATCCACTCTGGATCTATTTGATCTAGCTAAAAAGATCACCAAATACTTTTGGCCATATAGTGTATTTTTTTTCAATAAAGAGGCTGCAGTTTTAACACCACACACATGAAGGGTAACCCGGTGTTTGCCGGGGTTTTGGGTGTGAAAGGTAAATGGGGTTTGTGTTGCACTTGTGTGCAGGTGAGGAGTCTCCAGCTGGAGAAGGATCAGCTCCAGATGCTCCTGGACAGTGTCCAGCAGAGACACAAACAGGACACAGAGCTGATGGAGAGTGCACACAGGTAACACTCACACATACATACTGGACACCAAAAACTTTGCTCAGTTTTTGAATCTGTTTATACTTTATGGAGGCTCAGTCATCTGATCTCGTCCTCAGATCTCGAGTGAAGCTCCTGGAGGAGTGTGCAGCTCAGCGGGAGACACGGGCACGGATGGAGAGCCAGGAGCTGTCTGAGAGGCTGGAGGCGGCGATGGCGCTAATGCAGAAGGAGAGGGCGGAGCTTCAGGAGCAGTACCAACGCAGGCTGGCACAGTGCCAGCAGGAGAGAGACCGAGAAGTGGAGAGACTCAGAGAACTCCAGAGGTACTCGTGTTTATGCTGTCAACTTCGGTTGTGCATAAAAAAACAACAGATGAAACTGAGACGTATCGAGTGCAGTGACATCTTTATGAGTTAATAAAGAGAGATGATGTTTCTATTTTTACAATAGGAAAAAAAGTTGAGTTTGAGTTTCAAGGTATTTTTTCCCATAAGGATGTTTGGGAAACCTGTTAATGCGGAACTTGTGGAACTGCATATATTTTAGTCTTATAAGTGTATTTGACACTTATACACTGAAAATAACACAAATATATACAGTATATATATATATATATATATATATATATATATATATTTATATATATATATATATATATATATATATATATATATATATATATACAGTGTATCACAAAAGTGAGTACACCCCTCATATTTCTGCAAATATTTTATTATATCTTTTCATGGGACAACACTATAGACATGAAACTTGGATATAACTTAGAGTAGTCAGCGTACAACTTGTATAGCAGTGTAGATTTACTGTCTTCTGAAAATAACTCAACACACAGCCATTAATGTCTAAATAGCTGGCAACATAAGTGAGTACACCCCACAGTGAACATGTCCAAATTGTGCCCAAAGTGTCAATATTTTGTGTGACCACCATTATTATCCAGCACTGCCTTAACCCTCCTGGGCATGGAATTCACCAGAGCTGCACAGGTTGCTACTGGAATCCTCTTCCACTCCTCCATGATGACATCACGGAGCTGGTGGATGTTAGACACCTTGAACTCCTCCACCTTCCACTTGAGGATGCGCCACAGGTGCTCAATTGGGTTTAGTCCATCACCTTTACCTTCAGCTTCCTCAGCAAGGCAGTTGTCATCTTGGAGGTTGTGTTTGGGGTCGTTATCCTGTTGGAAAACTGCCATGAGGCCCAGTTTTCGAAGGGAGGGGATCATGCTCTGTTTCAGAATGTCACAGTACATGTTGGAATTCATGTTTCCCTCAATGAACTGCAGCTCCCCAGTGCCAGCAACACTCATGCAGCCAAAGACCATGATGCTACCACCGCTGTATGACCTTGGCCACCATGCTGTAGCTCAGTTTCAGGGTGTTAGCAATCTTTTTATAGCCCAGGCCATCTTTGTGGAGAGCAACAATTCTATTTCTCACATCCTCAGAGAGTTCTTTGCCATGAGGTGCCATGTTGAATATCCAGTGGCCAGTATGAGAGAATTGTACCCAAAACACCAAATTTAACAGCCCTGCTCCCCATTTACACCTGGGACCTTGACACATGACACCAGGGAGGGACAACGACACATTTGGGCACAATTTGGACATGTTCACTGTGGGGTGTAGTCACTTATGTTGCCAGCTATTTAGACATTAATGGCTGTGTGTTGAGTTATTTTCAGAAGACAGTAAATCTACACTGCTATACAAGTTGTACACTGACTACTCTAAGTTATATCCAAGTTAGTGTTGTCCCATGAAAAGATATAATGAAATATTTGCAGAAATGTGAGGGGTGTACTCACTTTTTTGATACACTGTATATAAATATATAAAAATACAATTAAAAAACAGTTAAAATCAATGTACACTGATCAGCCATAACATTAAAACCACCTCCTTGTTTCTACACAGTGTTCATTTTATCAGCTCCACTTATCATATAAAAGCACTTTGTAGTTCTACAATTACTGACTGTAGTCCATCTGTTTCTCTACATATCTTTTTAGCCTGCTTTCACCCTGTTCTTCAATGGTCAGGACCCCCACAGGACCACCACAAAGTAGGTATTATTTGCGTGGTGGATTATTCTCAGCACTGCAGTGACACTGACATTGTGGTGGTGGTGTGTTAGTGTGTGTTGTGCTGGTATGAGTGAATCAGACACAGCAGTGCTGCCTACGGGGTGCTGTTGGCTGGATATTTTTGGTTGGTGGACTATTCTCAGTCCAGCAGTGACAGTGAGGTGTTTAAAAACTCCATCAGTGCTGCTGTGTCATATCCACTCAAACCAGCACAACACACACTAACACACCACCACCATGTCAGTGTCACTGCAGTGCTGAGAATCATCCACCACCTAAATAATACCTGCTCTGTGGTGGTCCTGGGAGAGTCCTGACCATTGAAGAACAGCATGAAAGGGGGCTAAGAAAGCATGCAGAGAAACTAATTGTAGAGCGTCTATATGGTAAGTGGAGCTGATAAAATGGACAGTGAGTGTAGAAACGAGGTGGTTTTCATGTTATGGCTGATTGGTGTAATTACAATCAAACCTGCACTTTACTTTTATTTCTCTATTGTTTCCTTATGGCTCTTAATCGTGGAGATGCTTGATCTTGGAGTACTGTTTTCCATTCAGTAGAGGCGCATTCACATGAGCGTTATTTCCTATGGAGTGTGGCGGCGCACAAAACTTAACGTGACTTATTGTATTAAAACATTGAGTGAGGAATTTCATTAGTGGAGATAACTTATGAGCAGTAATAATTAAGAGAAGTTCCTTAATTATTGTCCTGTCTCGTTCTTTTAGTACATTAATCCACATTAAGCTTTTTTTAACGATAAGCGTTTTAGACTCTCAGAAAAGCTGATTCTTACAATTTCTCAGAACCTCGAGCTGTAACACAAGTTTAAAAGTGAAACAGTGAGGAAAATCCAGATAAACACAGATACATGTTTATCTGGATATCACATATGGATTATCAGATATCACATATGTCTGCTATTTTACTGCAGTGCCTCGCCCTCAAAAGAAGGAACAAAGAATGCTCATTTAGAGAAAATCCAGCACAAAATTACGCTGCAAGAACCTGGCGGGGATAAAATAAGTAACACGTGGATGACTGTGTGTGTTCTGTATATAGAAAGTCCATCCTGGAGATGAAGAAAGATCACGAGGAGCAGGTCCACAGACTCAGGAGACTAAAGGACGAGGAGATAGACGCAGTAACCAGTGCTACCTCACAGACCAGGTATTGCTGCATTCATACTGATCAGCCATTACATTAAAACCACCTGATTTATATTGTGTAGGTGCCCCTTATTCTATCAAAACAGCCCTGACCGGTTGAGGCATGGACTTGTGCTGTTGTATCTGGCACCAAGACATTAGCAGCAGATCCTTTAAGTCCTGTAGGTTGAGTTGGGGCCTCCATAGGTCTGATATGTTTGTCCAGCACAAACCAACACCTTGAACTCTTAGTCATAGTTTAGTTTGTAAAACCTTTATGGCATATGATAGCAGTGCAACAGACATTGGATATGACTAAACTGAGATAACAATGGGGAGAAAAAAAACCAGTTTGAGTCTTTGAGGTGCCACCAGCCAGGTCAGCTGCTGTACACTGGAGCGGAAGCTGCTGCAAAGGGGAATACAGAGAGCACAGTGTGTCTCTCCATACGTGTTGAAAAAGGTTTCTGTGAGAAGTGAGAAGAAGGAGTTGGTAACTTGACACGTTTTAGAGCAGCGGTCCCCACCACGGACCGGTTTCATATAAGATATAATTTCACAGACCGGCGGGGGCGGGAGGATTTAAAATAAAATTAAACAACAAGCCAGAAAAAAACAACACAAAATTCATAACAATACCACTCACCAATGATGGACCCTGAGCTTTATTCGCTGCAACGAGACAACACCACCCAAACTGTGTTCCTTATGTCCAGTCTACTCTGTAACTTTGTTTTGGTTGCCATCACTGCAGAAACTCCTGCTTCACAAAGATAGCATGTTGGAAATGGAAGCTGTTTTCATTGCTTTTGTAGCAATCTCTGGATATTCTGCCTGGATTTTAATCCAAAATGCTGGCAGGTTTGAAGTTGACTGAAACATACACCGACGAGGCATAACATTATGAGCACTGAGAGGTGAAGTGAATAACACTGATTATCTCTTCATTACGGCATGTTAGTAGGTGGGATATATTAGGCAGCAAGTGAACATTTTATCCTCAAAGCTGATGTTAGAAGCAGGAAAAATGGACAAACGTGAGGATTTGAGCGACTTTGACAAGAGCCAAATTGTGATGGCTAGACGACTGGGTCAGAGCATCTCCAAAACTGCAGCTCTTGTGGGGTGTGTCCCTGTCTGCAGTGGTCAGAATCTATCAAAGATGGTCCAAAGAAGGAACAGTGGTAAACCGGCGACAGGGTCATGGGCGGCCAAGGCTTATGGATGGATGTGGGGGGTGAAGGCTGGCCCATGTGGACCGATCCAACAGACGAGCTACTTTAGCTTAGATTGCTGAAGAAGTTAGTGCTGGTTCTGATAGAAAGGTGTCAGAATACACAGTGCATCACAGTTGCAGGGCTATTTTGGCAGCAAAAGGGGGACCAACACAATATTAGGAAGGTGGTCATAATGTTATGCCGGATCGGTGTACATTTAAGGCCACCGTCATTTGCAATACTCAGTCCGTGGCCTGGTGGTTGGGGACCACTGTTTTAGAGAATGCAGCTAGTGTGTAGTCCTCATAAGAGAAGTGTGTGACATGTTTGTGTGTGTGTGTAGGTCTCTAACAGTGATTATAGAGCAGATGGAGCAGTTCTCTCACAGGTTGGGTGATCTCTCATCTCGTATAGAGAGCACTCATGAAAGCACCACTCAGGGCCTGGAGCTTGGGGCACGACAAAGAGACGAACAACTGCGAGGTACCACACACCTAATGCTCTGACAGTTTCCTTCCAACAGTGTTAAAAACGAGCATGGTTTGAGGTTATTGTGTATTGAAATGTGTTGGTGTGTGTGTGTCAGTGCTGCAGGAGCGTCTGACTCAGCAGCAGAGGGACATGGCCGAGGAGAGAAGCCGACTCAAGGAGGTCATAGCCAGGATGGACACACAGCTGGCCGAGCAACAGAGGCAGCTTCAACAGGTCTGTATGTTTACGTCTACAGTGTCTATAGGAGCTACACTATAGTATATCAAATATGCAAAAGTATTTGGACACCTGACCATTAGCTTGAACAACAGCCACTCTTCTGAGAAGGCTTCTCACAAGACATTAAAATATGTTCCCATTTAGTCAAAAGAGCATTTGTATGGCTGGGCACTGATGATGGTCAAGTAAGCCTCAGTTGATGTTCCAGTTCATTCCAGAGCTGTTCACTGGTGCTGAGGTCAGGGCACTGTGCAGGACACTGGAGTTTCTTTCAATCAAGCTTTTTTTAATGTCTTTATAGAGCTTGCTTTGTGTACAGGGGCACAGTCATGCTAGAAATCATCCTTTAGGAAAGGGCCCTCCCTAAAATGTTGCTGCAAAGTTGGAAGCTTATAATTTTCCTTTCCTATATATATATATATATATATATATATATATATATATATATATATATATATATTATATATTGATTTATTACACCTGTTAGCAATTGTTGTGGCTGAAACTCAAAAAATCAAAAATTAGAAGGGGTGTCCTAATACTTTTGTTTATATAGTGAACATGATTGGTGGTTTTAGTGTTGCCGGACAGACCTGTAAAAAGCAACCTGCATTTCTTACAAGAGCTGACTGTAATAGAAAAGACTGTGAATGGAAGGGCTTAGAGTGGGGTCACAAAGTAAAGTTTTTAAAACACGCAATGGGCTCACTGGCCAAAAACTTTAAAACATCTGATTTATGTCAACTTTAACTTTGTCAACTTTAACATGTCAAATTCTTAGCTGGAGACCATTAGGCTGAGATGTGGCCCTTTTGTATGTGTCCAGGAGCGCTGGCGAGCAACCGGAGAACAGGCTAAAGCTGAGTCAGCATTGCGAGGTCTGGAGGAGGAGAGACGCACCATGACTCAACACTTCACCCTGGAGAGAGAGGAGCTGGACAGAGCTAAGGTCTCAAACACAGCATAGCTGGTAGCTTTCATATAAAAACTGTTCTTCAGAGTTTCCATCTACACCTTTCAGAATCCTCAAAGAGGGAAAGTACACTGCTGTCATTTCTATCACTGCTGTATTACATTGGTGGGTCAAAAGTTACATACTTGCTCTGAATCAAGTGAGAATGGTTTTCCAAAACACGGTACCTTAAAACTTAATGTCAGTTGGTTCTGGGAGTGGCGCTGATTTTAAAAGACGTTGAATTTTGTACTAAAACAGCAAGCGAGGAATATCATTAGTGGAGAGAACTTATGAGCAGTAATAATTAGGAGAAGTTTAGTGTTTTTATGTCATTCTTTTAGTACTTTAATCCATGTTAAGCTTTATTATTATCTTTTTTTTACGATACAAAAGCTGATTCCCACAATTTCTCAGAGCTGTAACACAAGTTTAAAAGTGAGACAGTGAGGAAAATCCAGATAAACACAGATACATGAGGAGCTTTCAGAGTGCATTTGAAGGTTATTCCACACAAATGCAGATTCGTCTCATATTCACACTGATGACATTTTACTGCACCGCTCAAGTCGAGCGCTGAACAAAGCGGCTGTTCATTGTAAATTTGAAATTAAATACATAATAAAAAATAAAAAAAAGAAGACCGAGGATGTTGAATGTAAGGAAAACGTTGTGTTTAAGGGAACAAATTTCTTCACAAAGGACGTCGAGTTTCAACAATATTATGAACAGTAGATGGTGAAAGAGCTAAATTGTTAAATTGTCAATAATGAATTGGGAAATGTTCTTTTTGAACTGATTAACACCTCTTTTACAAAGTTTGGCACAAAGTGGTGGGCCATGACCCAAAGACTGATCTTTTGGTGGATCCTCATGATTCCCTCACCTGTTACAAATTCACCTGCTTATAAAGTATTGTTATTTGTGTGTGTTTCAGGCATCAAATTTAAAATTTTTGTTTATATTTACAAACATACAATGAAGCTGATAAGTGAAAACATTATCAGTTAAATAAAGATTCAAGAGAATTAACAATCACAAATTATTTTCACTGCATTTTACACAACATCCCAAATTTTCTGGAAATGTGGTTTGTAATATGGTATATTATAATATAATTTAAAGCCAGTGCATGTTTTTATTCTACACAGTCTACAGCTGTGAAAGAACATGATTTAAGCAGTTGAGGGTTAGGGGAGCAGAGTGGCCTGGGCGAGGATTAACCCTCCTCCTCTAAATCCTGAGGAGCAGTTCAGTACCTAAACAAGTCAGCTTTATTAAACTGATGTCTGTTTGGCCTCTTTGGTGTTTCTTTATACAGCACAATGCTGCAATGATCTTTAATATACATCTTGACAACAGAAATAACAATAATAATTAAACAATAACAGTAATAATTGTAATCAGGTGTGTGTGTATTAGAACTCACTATTGGAGGAGCAGCAGTCAGTAATGCAGCGCTGTGCAGAGGAGAGGAGGAAGCTGGCGGCTGAGTGGTCACACTTCCACGCTCAGGACAAACTACGCAAGGAGAGAGACGTGGACCGAGAAGGTCACATCTTCAGCATAGCACAGGTACACACACTCAGACGAAATCTGGAACATCTGGAACCCTGTGCTTAGCATTCGCAATCTTCTATTCGAGGTAAATGACTTGTGTTACGTAATAATCATTACTGAAACAACAGCAAGGAAACGATTTCATCTCATATTCCATCTGCTGCTGCTGGTGAGGGTCACAGCAGCTTCCTAAGAAGATTAGTGAGGATTTTAGCTTATTCTAAAGGGTCCTTAGATGTTGTCAAGCCATCTGTGAGATTGAATCTTTCCAGAAGGTGAAGAGGCATTATTTATCCAAAAATCACTGTGAAAGATTTGCAAAAAATTTTAGCATTTCGGGGTCACCAAGCTTCGGCAAAGTGATGCCAACAAACTTGTTTGAAGGTGTTGCAGTACGAAACCTTTTCCTGGGCTTTGCCTTTACATAAAAAAGCAAAGTCTTATTGTAATTAAAGTAAAGGGTCTGTAGTGTTTTGAAGGTGTGTTCATGGACTCTATGGCTCATTACAGGACCCTTGAACAGAACACTGATCCATAATGTCTTCAAATTCAGATAAATTTGATTTGATAATTCGAGCTCAGCCTCTTGATTCAACCCCAGTTGAAGAATAGCTTATAGAGATGGTAATTCACCTGAAATGATTTTTAAACTAATTTTACGTGTACTCAGATGCTATAATTTTATGGTGCACTAAGTCCATTAATAGGACGACAAATCGCAAGGTTCCTCTGGTAAGGTTCTGTTGGTAGCCGAATAATGAATCTGTAGTAATGAATCATTTATAAATAAATCATTATGGAATCATTTTAAAAATGGGCTGTTAAGAAGAATGAAGACGCATTACAAACCCAAACTACACCAGATACACAGATTAGTCAAAATATTAAAACCACCCCCAAAAACGATCACAGCGAGGCTTATTTCACAGTCATTGCACATGTGATGATCAGGGATCTATAAACGTCGGGCTGATGGTGGTTCCTTGTAGTGATGTGTTGAATGCAGCAGATCTGTTCACCTGAGTCACCTGAGTGACTTTAATAAGAGCTGAATCGTTCTGGCCATTTCGAAACAGCAAGAAGTGTCACAGGCAGCGTTCCAAGAAAAGACAAGCCACAAACTGCCGACAGGTTGTTGAGCAGCCAAGACTCATTGCTGCCAGGTGTACGGACCAACAGAAGAGCTACTGTGGCTTGATTTGCAGATCTTTTTATGAATTTATGTGTCACAATCTAAGAGCATCATCGGGCATGTGCTCATTGTTTAGCCGGGGAAGAGAGGGCACCAGGATGCACTACAGGACAATCCACCTTGCAGTACAGAAGTTAAAGGACATGCTGATACCTACAGGAACCCTTAGATGTCTCGTGTATAATCACATACTTTGTAATTTTGCTGATTTATTAAAGGTAAGCTCAGTGTTTACAGAGGCATTAAGTGTAAAAAGGTGTGTGTGTGTGTTTTAGGAGCAGGCTGATCTAAAGCTGAAAGCTGCAGAGCTGAAGCAGAGAGAGGACGCTGCTCAGAAGGAGCGAGAGAACCTGGAGAAGCTCAGGGATGATCTACAGAGAGAGAAGGAACGACTGAGTGCATCGGCTTTACGACTAAAAAACCGAGCTCAGGAGGTGGAGAACCTGAGCCAGGTAAATGCTTGGAGGTTTGATGTGGATGGGGTTGGCTGTGTCTGAGGGAAGGGTCGCGGAAATGACCTTCCCATAAATGGTTGTACGGACGGCTCGGTGGGTAGCACTGTTGTCTCACAGCAAGAATGTCCTGGGTTTGATTCCCTGGTGGAGCGGTTTGGGTTCTTTCTGTGTGGGGTTTCCTTCATGAGTTTCAGTTTCCTCCCACAGTCCAAAGATGTGCAAGTGAGGTGAATTGGAGATACAAAATTGTCCGTCACTGTGTTTGATGTTAAAACTTGAACTAATGAATCTTGTGTAACCAGTTACTACCTGTCATGAATGTAACCAAAGTGTGTAAAACATGAGGTTAAAATCCTAATAAATAAATAAATGCTAAATGGTTGTGGAAGAATACAGAGAACATAGCGTTATCCTCCATACATGTTGTGCTACCATGCTACATGATGTAGCCATGTGTTTTATCTTGTGCCATGTAATTCTGTGCAGCTGGCTTGTGAGAGGTATGAGGAGGGTGAGCGGGCAGTGCAGGAGGCCAGGCAGGTGGAGGTCGGACACCAGACTCGACTGCGCACCATCCACACAGAGATGGATCGACTCAGGAAGCAGGAACACAGCCTACAGCAGGTCTTACTAATTTATGATTATATTCATGAACTTAAGGCTTTAATAAGGTGCAAGGCAAATGAAGATGTTCATAATTCCCCACCTCAAGACCGGTGGGATGGATATATGGTTGGTGGAATGGTGTATTTGGTTTAGAAAATCAGCTCTAGAATTCACTTATTCACTTATTACCAAAATTATCAGGACAGGGGGTAAAAGCAAATTAAAAACTCATTTGTAAACTGCCTTGGTACCATTGATGTTGAGGGGTACAGACACATTTCAGTAAGATGATAACGAGTCACGTTCCACACGTGTTACCTCAGTGCGTCTTCACAGTAAGAGAGTGCAGGTGCTAGACTGGCCTGCCTGCAGTCCTAACCTGTCTCTCATTGAAAACATGAGAATGCATCAGCGAATAATCCAGCAGTTTAAATCAATGTTTCTTACTAGGCAAATTCAAGGATTTGATGCATTTTACCTTTACAGTACACAATATTATTATCAGATGTAAAAATATTAATAATGTAAAAGAAAATGTGTGTCCACTGATCTAAGCTAAGTGAGAGGAGAGTAAAAGCTCCATCCTCACCATTCATACATTTTTGCTGACCAGTGAATGTCGATATGGACTGAAAGTTTTGTTTCTTTTTGGTTTTCACCCATTCGAAGATCTTATTTGATCAAGGTCTCTGAAAACTAGTGTGGAAGAAAACATAAAGCAAACTGTACACGTTGCTAAGGGCTCACTATCACAATCA
Organism: Trichomycterus rosablanca; assembly: GCF_030014385.1. Classification (NCBI taxonomy): domain Eukaryota; kingdom Metazoa; phylum Chordata; class Actinopteri; order Siluriformes; family Trichomycteridae; genus Trichomycterus; species Trichomycterus rosablanca. The sequence continues at coordinate 45,900,774 of NC_085989.1, read as the reverse complement.
GTACGTTTCACACAGACTCTGCTCCAGTGTGGTTTGTTCACTGTTTCTCTCCATCAGGAGCGGATGAGGATGACAGATCATCGTAGAGAGGTGGAGAGAATGAGATCCGGCCTTCCCATTAATCCCGTACCTCCTCCTGTTGATCCTTTACTAACACAGAGTTTAGGTAAATGAATAACACTTGTATGGAACATGGCACAACACATGGCGACACAACAAAGTGACCTGCTGGCGGAGTCAGTGGTGCAAAAAAGTTGAGAAAAGTTTAACTTGATGTGAATTAAGAGCAAAGTAATGTGGCGATTACCAGTAGGAGTATTGAGCAGTATGTACAGTGTTGTTGGGTTAAAGTGCCTTATGTTGTCTCCTCCAAATATACTTATGTTGTGGTCACACAATCTTGTCACCACAAATCTTTCCTCATTTAAAAGCAGGGACAAAGTCCATAATATGAAGCTTGTTTGACTTTCCAATTACCGATTGTGAATCCACTGCCTTTTGCACAACCTCCAATCTGACCAAGGAGAATGGATCACCACATGCCCTTTCCATCTGTTGGTTTCCTGACACAGTGCCAAATTAAGTACGGAAAGCGCAATAGTAGTAATAATATAATTAGGAGGCAAATGGACTACAACAGCAGATCACATCAAGATACATTTCTGTCAGTCAAGGACAGAAAGCCAATGCTACAGTGGGCACAGGATTTATCAAAAAAATGAATAAATAAAACAAAACCTGGTGAAACTGGTGACTGGTGGATAACTGTGGCGTTATATGGTGGGGATAGTTTTCTCGGCACATATTGGGCTTCTAGTACAAGTGAATGTACCTGTCAGGTCTACAAATAAAATTGCAAGACTGTCTAAAAGATTTGGTGCATTATATTAAAACTTCAGACCATTTCCCGTGGAAAGCTGTTTTGCCACTACAAATATTTGGTCATGTGCTCGAGTGGCACAGCAGTCTATTACACTAGCCCACCTTTGCTGAGATTCGGGTTTGAATCTCAGCGGTGCTATTATTCGATCGGGTGCCTAAATAAATGTGATTAGCTATATCCGAGGGGGAGGATGGCCAAAGCCCTGCAATAGATGGGTGTCCTGTCTAGGGTATTCCTGTCCTGTGCCCAGTGTTTCCCTGTAGATTCATATTAATGAAAATGAAATGAAATATTTAATTATACTGAATGGAACAGTGCTAATTGTTCACCTTCTTTCTGTAAGGTTTCTCTCCAGTGTTTAGCAGCACAGCGGTTCTTCCTCCTCCACCGGTGTCCAGTGCTATTTCTCCCAAACTACAGGCCACAATCGCTTTGCTACGCCACACAGCTGAGAAGGTAACATCCCACAAAAGTATTATGGACAAAAGTATTGGGACACCCCTTCTAATTATTAAATTCATGTGTTTCAGCCACTGCAATTGCTAACAAGTGTAATAAATCAGTTATTTAAAGGGAAGTACTGTATATGCTCTAAATGTCACAGCAACAGTATAGGGAAGGTCCTTTTATGTTCTAGCATGATTGTGTCCCTTTGTACAAAGTAAACTCTATAAAGAAATAAAGAAAATCTTGGTTTAAAGAAACTCCAGTGTCCTGAACAGAGCCCTGACCTCATCACCACTCAACAGCTCTGGAACATCAACTAAGGCTTTCAGTGGCCAGTCATACAAATGTTCTTTTGGTAGAATAGGCACAAATTCCCACAGACATTCTTGTGAGAAGAGTGGCTGCTGTTATAGCTGAAAGGATCACATAGAGGTCATTGGTTTTTTAAATGGGACGTCCAACAAGCTTATGCTTAGGTGTCCAAATACTTTTGGCAACGTGGTATATAATTTCTGAATTATTTAATAGTTGCACCCCATGTTGCTGATTCATTTTACATGAACACACAAGTGCTTTTGTTGCTCTCTGTATTCCTTCACTGCTTGTGCCAGACGCTATAGGAGTCACTGGCAGTGACAAGGAGATTCATCATCTGGCTTTACCTACCTCAGACGGTTGACACGGTGGCTCGGTGGGTAGCACTGTCGCCTCACAGCAAGAAGGTCCTGGGTTTGATCCCCAGATGGGGCTGTCCGGGTCCTTTCTGTGTGGAGTTTGCATGTTCTCCCCTCCGGGTGCTCCGGTTTCCTCCCACAGTCCAAAGACATGCAAGTGAGGTGAATTACAGATACTAAATTGTCCATGACTGTGTTCTATATGACCTTGTGAACTGATTAATCTTGTGTAATGAGTATCTACCGTTCCTGTCATGAATGTAACCAAAAGTGTAAAACATGACGTTAAAATCCTAATAAACAAACAAACAAACAAACCTACCTCAGACATGGCCATTTGTGTCTGATAAGTGCCCGGCCAGGCTGTTTGCACCACTGAGATTTAAACTTGGGCCATCCAAGAATTTAGTTTCAGAAGGTTTTTTATATCAACAGTGTACTGTAACTTTTGACATTGGTCCTTTATTTTACAGCACATTATATCCAAAATCACTGAGGCCAGGCTTGGGTTTTTTCATTTAATATTAGTAGCGATACGTTTGCATGTGCTGTGGCATTGAAATAACATGGGACTGGTATTAGAAGCCCAATATGTGCCAAGAAAACAATCCCCACACTATAACACCTCAGTTATCCACTTGTTGTAGGAAAAGTCACCATTTTCACCTATTTGTTTTATTTATGCATTTTCGGCTGAACCTGTGCCCACTGTAGCCTCAGATTCCTGTTCTTGGCTGACAGGAATGTATCTTGATGTAATCTGCTGTTGTTGTCGTCCTAAAGGTTGTTAAGCACTCTGAGATGCTTTTCTGTTTAACATGGCTGTAAAGAATGGATATTTGTGTGACCGTAGTTTTCATGTCAGCTCAAACCAGTCTGCCCATTCTCCTCCGACCTCTTTCATTAACAGGATGTTTCCCAGTGCACAATTGGCACACTGTTTTGTGTAGTGAGTAAAATTTCCAGACCAGTTTCCATTCTACTCAAACCTGAGCATCTGGCACCAACAACCATTCCAAAGGACACACTGATAACATTTTTCTCCATTTTGTTTGTGATGTTTAATGTGAATATTACACTTAGGGCATTTAGCAGACATTTTTATCCAAAGCAGTTTACAGTTGTGACAGACTAAGCAAGCAAAGGGCCCAACAGTGGCAACCTGGTAGTGGTGGGGCCTGAACCAGCAACCTTGTGATTACTAATCCAATACCTTAACCACTAGGCTACAGCTTCCCTGAATGAGCAGGTATACATGTGTTCCTGATGAAGTGGCAGTGACTGGATATGCACCTGTATAGATAGCATGTACATTGTAGTATATGCTGTACATAATATGCAGCGTATTACAATATCATTTAGGTACGTTAATGCACGTCTTTTGTGACCTTCACTGTCATACTTAGACTAACCTAAATTCTCTCTCTATTAGGACCGGGACTTTCTTGAGGATGAGCAGTTCTTTCTAGATACGCTGAAGAAAGCACCGTACGAGTCAACTTTACATACATGACCCAAAATACTGGTGCAAAGCTTCAATAATGTTTACACTCCTTAATAAACAGCCCACCCTTTTTAACTTCATGAACCGTTTCTCAATCAACTACACAAGGTATTTCAATAAGAAATACAGTGGTGTTCAAAAAAATAGCAGTCCAACATCATTAACCTGATGAATCACTGTTTTTAGTAGAAATACTATTTCTACATAGCAAAAAATTTACTTGAAAGTGTAGTAGAGTAATGAAAACAAAACAAACCCAACAATTAGAACATGCATGCCACTCATTCTAAGTAATCGAAGCATTGATTGAAAGGGGCTTGTTCAAAATAATAGCAGTGAGGAGTTCAATTGGTGAAGTCATTAATTCTGCAGAAGAACGGGTGTCAGTTTTGCCCTTATTTAAGGTAGGAGGGGGGCAAATGTTGCACATGTTGGTCAAAGTGCATTTCCTTCTGAAATACTGGGGAAAATGGGTTGTTCCAGACATTGTTCTGATGAACAGCGTACTTTGATTAAAAAGTTGATTGTAGAGGGAAAAACAGAGAAGTGCAGCAAATTATAGGCTGCTCATCTAAAATGATCTCAAATGCCTTGAAGTGACAACCAAAACCTGAAAGATGCAGAAGGAAGCATGAAACTACTGTTTGAATGGATCGAATAGCCAAAATGGCAAAGGTTCAGCCAGTGATCACCTCCAGAAAGATCAAGGAACATCTGAAGTTACCAGTGAGCACAGAAGATGATTAAGTGAAGCCAATTTACCAGCAAGAACTCCTGCAAAGTCCCATTGTTAAGAATAAGACGTGTCCTAAATGGATTAACATTTGCCAAGGAACACATTGACTGGTCCAAAGAGAAATGGCTCAACATTTTGTGGACTGATGAAAGCAAAATTGTTCTTTTTGGGTCTAGTGGCCGTTGACGGTATGTCAGACGACCCTCGAGCACTGAATTCAAGCCAAAGTTCACTGTGAAGGTAGTAAAGCATGGTGGTACAAAATGATATGGGGATGTTTTTCATACCATGGTGTTACGTCTATTTATCACATACGAGGGATCATGGATCAGTTTAAATATATCAGAATACTTGAGGAGATCATGTTGCCCTATGTCAAAGAAGAAATGTCCTTAAAATGGGTGTTTCAACATGACAATGACCCAAAACATCTTGGTTACAGACAAACAAGATCGAGGTAATAGTGACCAGCACAATCCCCTGACTTCAATCCCATAGAGAACTTGTGGGCTGATATCTGAAACACGTTTTTTAAGGCAAAACCCAAAAATGCAGAATAACTGTGGACTGTAGTTTAATCATCCTGGACTGGATACCTGTTCAGAGGTGCCAGAAGTTGGTCGACTTCATACAACACAGATCTCAGAAACAATTGTTCTGCCACTAAATATTAGTTCAGTAATTTAAAGTAAAGTTTTTAAAGAAAAATGCTGCACTGCTATTATTTTGAACAGCCTAATATTCATTTTTCTTAACTTTCTGTAAAGGATTGACACAAACTGGTTACATTTTGTTAATGTTTTGATTTAGAATTGAAAGTGTAGTATTTTCAGTGCATTTGCATTTATGGAAATAAGTTATTATAATGATTTTGCACTTTATTCACTTTTTAAAAATCACTGCTATTTTTGAACACCACTGTAAAATATTTAATATGAATGTAACCAAAGCACCTTTTACATGTTTACTTATTAAATTATTAGGATTTTAACGTCATGTTTCACCACTTTCGGTTTCATTCATGACAGAAACAGTAGTCACTCATTACACAAGATTCATCAGTTCACAAGTTTAATGTCAAACACAGTCATGGACAATTTTGTATCTCCAATTAACCTGACTGCATGTTTTTGGACTGTGGGAGAAAACCCACACAGACATGAGAACATGCAAACCCCACACAGAAAGGACCCGGACCATCCCACCTGGGAATCAAACCCAGGACCTTCTTGCTGCGAGGTGACAGTGCTACCCACCATGTTTACATAGGTATTTAATCGGTAATCTACCAGGAACAGAAAAAAGCTGAATAAATAGACCAGTTTCATGGACCAGGACTTACTACACTTAGCAGATTTAAAATAATAATAATAAAAGTACACATGCACACATTCCATTGGATTTATTTTGGACATTTATTTTACCCATGTAAAGTTATGTATGACCCTTACAAAAATATATATATATATATAAAAATAAAACATTTAGAGGTACAAATTAGAGTTTAAACATGTTTAGGTACTGCATTTATTCTACAGACCCACAACTGAGCAATAAATCTGCTGTTAGCCAAACCTCAAATGATTCATTCTAACCACCAAGGTTCAGTTTTAGAGCAGTTTTATTTTAGGTCTGCTATTCAATGCTTGATTTTCATTTACATTTTCAGCAAGTTTAAAGAATGTACAACCCCCCCCCCCCCCCCCCCCTTTCAAGAATAGTTGGGACACAAACAACCAAAACCAGAATCTTTTCACCAGAACCTTTATTCGACAGATTCAATGACGAACTTAATTCCATTTGTTAAATGTAGAACTTGATGCATGCAACACTTCATCTGAGGCAGAAGCATGTTTACCACTGGGTCACATTTTAAATGGTTTGGGAATTAATACCAGTTAGTTTCGCAAGTTTTCTTTGCTCATACAAGACCTCGATTGCCAAAGTAAGATTCTCATGATAGTTTTAATAGGAGACTTATGGGCTACAGGAAGGCCAGTCAGCACTTCATTTACATTTTCAGCATTTAGCAGATGCCTTTAGCCATAGCGACTTAGTTCAGTTAGTCTGCGCAATTGAGAGTTAAGGGCCTTGCTCAAGGGCCCAACAGCAGCAACCTGGCAGTGGTAAGGGCTTAAACCAGCGACCCTCTGATCACTGGTCCAGTACCTTAACCACTAGGCTACAGCTGGCCCTGTACACCATATCCGTTCACAAATGTTTGTAAAGGCTACATGCTTGATGTTATACATCTGTAGCAACAGGACCGAATGAAACACCTGGATTCAATGACCAAGAGGCATGTCCCAACACTTTTGCCATATAGTGCAGCGAGACCTGAAACGAGAAAAGCACACCGAGTCAGTTTGAGAACATCGAAGCAGCACAATGTGCAGATAATATTAAAGGTGAGCCTCAGATTAGTCAGTCTCCACACGATCATTTAAGACAGGGATAACTTTGTATCATCACTTGCTTGAAATACAATCTCTAGAGCAGCAGTGCACATTAGCTTAGCGATTCAACCACCATTATTTAAAAAATGCCATTAATTTAACAAGTTAACAGCCTCATGTAGCCATAGTAATGGCTGAAATTTGTGCAGTCATATCAATTCTGACTGCTGGCAACCACATGGAGAGCATTTCTCCATAGTATCCACCTACTGTTGGGCGCTTTAGGGTTCTTAACGGCCAATTCGTCGATCTTTAAATCCTATTAAGCTGGTTGCTGGCCATCCTCTTCCTCCTACTTCCAGTCTAATGGTCTTTTCCAATGAATTGGTTTTTCTTGGTGTCTAAAAGAAGAGCTTCAGTTTTTTTTCTCTTCAATAGCACTACCAATCTTGTAGTAGTAAATGGATGGCTTCACCCCAGGGAGACACTCCAGCTATAAAGTCCAATTAGTAAAGAGGGTTCCTCCATTATCAGATTACTCAAGTGCATCTAAAGCAGTTGATCAGATTACTGCCAAAATCTGATTTGTTACAGTCCAGATTATAAAACCAGAAACCATTTTTCCTTCATGTCACCAATTGTTCTTATATATTCTTACATTTTTCTAATAGTTGGTGGCTGCCATGATGGTTTTATACACATACAAATCGCTAAACTTTACAACTGATAATAGCTGTGCACTTCTACTCTAGTTACCACTATTAAAACAAGCCAAATCATACCTGTTCTTGCCTTGAAGAGATCCAAACTCCAGTACACCATGACCAAGCCATAACCTAGAAAATAAAACCACCATCAGATGTGCTGTACATTGTTCAATGAATATAAAGTACTTTCTGCAGATTCTTCAGAAATGTTTAGCTTAAACCATCGTCAGTTATCGCATCAGACGGCACTTCCTATGTAGCATTTTCATCACCAGAAACACCTTATACACTGTTCAATTAGCAAGCAGTGAACACCTTACCTGCTGTAGCTGATCAGGATTCAAATTCCTTCACCGAGGAAGAGTTTAGATTAATGCAAGTGGCATTTGCATTAGAGTCGATGAAGTCCGGTCACATTCCAGATACCTGGTTCAAAGAAAAGATTAGTTTGTTGTGGTGTGATGACATTTAGGTTCAACAACATGATGCCATAACATGACCTTCCTTTCTGAAGACCACCTTATCTCCTAGTCACCTCACTTCATGTCTTTGGACTGTGGGAGGAAACCCCACACTGTATGTACCCAGACCGCTCCACCTGGGAGTCTAACCCAGGACCTTCTTGCTGTGAGGTGAATGTGCTACCCACCAAGCCAATGTGCCACCACAGCAAGTCAGTTTGAAATCCAGTTATACAATTTAAAGTAAATTTGTGCCCCAGTGGAGTTCAAATCTGCTAGCATCATCATTCCAATGCAGGACTGGACATGAGTAAACTGGGAGCAAGTGGTAGCTCAGCTATTTAAGTACTGGACTAGTCACCAAGAGGTTGTTAGTGTACACCCTTTGCTTGACTGCATCACCACATTAGGGAACTGCTGAATGCTATACGTGTAAAATATAACAAATTTTAACTCTGAACAAGTCTATGGCAAAGTCAAGGCAGATAGATGTTTAAGGGCAATTTTAAGCAGTTGCAATTGTAGCTAAAAGTGCAGATTTTGTTCTAAAACGTAATTGCAGCCATAAAACGACTCATTGGACTCGACTACCACCTTAAGGTCGCACGTAATGTAGTACTACAAGCCCTGACTCAGTCCACGTGGGGGTTTGAGGAATCTAAAGCGTTGAAATTGACTGAGCCGATTCTGAACCAAATTTTTACTACTAATGTATTTTAATAAAATAGAACAGCTTTGTTTTTGTAAGAATGTACACCAGTTGTGCAGGTTATAAGAAATTACACGTGGTGGTTCGATTGTAAAGATTAGATCACAGGAACAATTACGATTCAGAGAATCGACTCCGGAATCGATTCCCATCTATACACGCATTGTCCTTGCGTTCATAAACCACGTGCTTCTTTTCAAAGTACATCATGTGTTTAAAATAATGCCACATGACCTCCTGACTTTAGATAAACCGATTAAAGCAAGATCATTCGCATAAATAAATTAAAAATGTACATTTGTTAAACTGATGAGCTTTAGCAGCAGTGAACCTGTGCACGTGTTTACTGAATGATTAGCTTAGCCTAGCCAACATTATCAAATGACGCAGTTTATAAGTTAGATTTAAATTATTATTATAAAATTAAATCATTAAACTTGTAAAATACATAGTCTAACAATCCGATTCACTGCCCAGTTGAGTGACCATACAGCATGTGCATCTTAACACACCCAAATAAACATCATAAATAAAAAAATAATAAACAAACTTACATTATTAAGGTGGCCTTACAGGCTCATATTTAAATGCTGCAGGTTTGCACATTTTTGAGCTGGAACTGTTCACACAGATCATGTCGTCCTTCCTCCACCAGCCAGATCAAGAGACCGGACTGCAGGCCTGGGCTCAGTATTTATACCGCTAAAGCATCACAGACCACGTGATCTCCGACCAATAGGAAACACGAGCGATTAACCGCTGTTTTACACATGAAATTCATTCATTCATTTGTACATTCATTCATTCGCTGTTATTTCACTCATTTCATTTATTCATTCTCAGTAGCACACTCAGCCATTCACTCTTTTACATTTACTTATTCATTCATTCATTAATTCATCTTCAGTAGCCACTATACACAGTCACCCATTCATTCTTTTACATTCATTTATTCGTCTTCAGTAGCTGCTTTACACAGTCACCTATTCACTCTTCCACATTTATTTATTTATTCATTCGTTGTTATTTAACTAATTCATTTATTCATTCTTTATTACTTTATACTTAACCCATTCAATTATTCTCGTTCATTTAGTCATTCATCTTCAGTAGCCTTTTACCCAGTCACCCATTCATTCTTTTACATTTATTCATTCATTCGTCTTCAGTAGCCGCTATACAATCACCCATTCACTTTTTCACATTCATTTATTTATACATTCGTCGTTATTTAACTACTTCATTAATTTATTCTTTGTTATTACTTTACACTCATCCATTCATTCATTTTCATTCATTCATTCATTTATTGTTATTTAACTCATTCATTCATTCTCGTTTATTCATTCATTTATCTTTAGTAGACTTTACACTCTACACTCACTTATTCATTCATTTATTGATATTTAACTCATTCATTCATTCTCGTTCATTCATTCATTTATTCATTCATTCATCTTCAGCAGAGACTACACATTATGAGAGATTATTATAAAGACTGATATTAGACTGGCATTATAGAGAGACCAAAATTAGACTGGTATTACAAAGACTGGTATAAGAGACTGTTATGAGAAAATCGTATTAGAATGACTGATATCAGACTGGCATAAAAGGGAGACTGGCATTACAGTGAGTCCGGTATTAGACTGGCATTAAGGAAAGACTGATTTGGCCACCGTGACCCTGACCACAGTGAATAGATTACTGAAACTAGGACGAACATTTAATCTATTTCAGAGGTCAGTAGGACCATGTCTCACCATCATTACCCACATGTACATACACACATCCCACTGTAGTGTGAGCTTTGAGACGCGGTCCCGTTAAATCAAAACACTCCAACACGCGTCTTTTAAATTAGATCACGTGATTTCTATTAACTTTAGAAGTGAAGTGTGTGTGTGTGTGTGTGTGTGTGTGTGTGTGTGTGTGTGTGTGTGTGTGTGTGTTTCTTGTTGCAATACCTGCTTCCTGTCACTAGAGAGAGATCTTTCATCCACCTGAACTAAACCAGCTGCTCAACTCCAGTAGTTTGAGCGGTGCAGCCTCGCTCCTGTACCGACACACGCAGCGTCCCGCTCGGTGCAGAGCCTCCTGAACTTCTCCTTCTGGGATGGATGGAGGGGTGGAGGCTCAACGGTGCGGCATGGATGGAGCAGGAGCTCAGCTGTGCGGGATGGATGGCAGGGTGGACGGAGCAGGAGCTCAGCTGTGCGCTTTGAATGGAAAGATAGAAGCCCGGCAGAGCGGGATGGATGGAGCGGTTGACGGAGCAGGCGCTCAGGTGTGCGGGACCGATGGTGGGGTTGAAGCGCAGCTCTTTGGGGTGGATAGACGGGTGGAAGCTCAACTGTGCGGGATGGATGGAGGGGTGGATTCAGCGGGCGCTCAGCTATACGGGATGGATGAAAAGGTAGAAGCGCAGATGTGCTGGATGGATGAAGCAGGCGCTCAGGTGTGCGGGATGGACGATGATGTGGATGGAGCAGGCGCTCAGGTGTGCGGGATGGACAGAGGGGTGGATGGAACAGACGCTCAGGTGTGCGGGGTGGACAGAGGGGTGGATGGAACAGACGCTCAGGTGTGCGGGGTGGACAGAGGGGTGGATGGAGCAGGCGCTCAGGTGTGCGGGGTGGACAGAGGGGTGGATGGAACAGACGCTCAGGTGTGCGGGGTGGACAGAGGGGTGGATGGAGCAGGCGCTCAGGTGTGCGGGATGGATGGAAAGGTAGCAGAGCAGCAGTGTTTGATCGGTGGAGAGATGAAGGAATCAGAAGCGCAGCTGTGCGGAGAGTTTACTGATCCAGCCACCGGAAAGGTCCACTTTTCTCTAACATTAACGGACAGCTGTATCGGGGTCAGAAAAACCGGCGGCTCGCCCGCCTGGCCGGAGCCAGTCCAGGAGCTCAGTTTCCGGGACTGTGTTGGATGCCGAGCGCACCGGGGAGAGGACGAAGCGGACACTGCTGCCTATTTATCGCTTTATTTGTACCCAGTTAAGAGCAGCTGGACCGGGACTCGAGGTCGATACAGACTGGAGCACCGATTCCGATTCGCGCCCACCGGGGATCCTCATGCCAACCTGGCCGAGACTGAGAGGTGGGCACGGGCGGTGAGATGCCGCTCCTCCCGCTACCTGCCCAGACTCAGGACCGGTGAGTACAACTTTATTACTAAATAAATAATATTTTTATAATAAATATTTTTATATGAGCAGCATGGTGGTGCAGATCGTACTGAGTTATATACGGGTTCGGTTCGAGCTTCACCAGTTGTGATCAACTTTGTGTCAAAAATCCCAAATTTCTAACAGCCCTTATAAATCTTAATTCCGATATTAATGAATTAATGCCTGTTTTTCCACACCAGTGGTACTTTATTAGTTTCATAATACACCAATAATGACCACCTCCTTGTTTCTACACTCACTGTCCATTTTATCAGCTCCACTTACCTTATAGAAGCACTTTGTAGTTCTACAATTACTGACTGTAGTCCATCTGTTTCTCTGCATACTTTTTTACATACTGCTTTCCCCTGTTCTTCAATGTTCAGCACCCCTACAGGACCACTACAGAGCTGGTACAGTTTGGGTGGTGGATCATTCTCAGAACTGCAGTGACACTGACATGGTGGTGGTGTGATAGGGTGTGTTGTGCTGGTATGTGTGGATCAGACACAGCAATGCTGATGGAGTTTTTAAACACCTCACTGTCCCCTGCTGGACTGAGAATAGTATACCAACCAAAAATATATCCAGCCAACAGCGCCCCGTGGGCAGCATCCTGTGACCACTGATGAAGGTCTAGAAGATGACCAACTCAAACAGCAGCAATAGATGAGCGATCGTCTCTGACTTTACATCTACAGGTGGACCTGTAGGTAGGAGTGTCTAATAGAGTGGACAGTGAGTGGACAGTGAGTGGACATGGTATTTAAAAACTCCAGCAGCGCTGCTGTGTCTGATCCACTCATATAAGCACAACACACACTAACACACCACCACCATGTCAGTGTCACTGCAGTGCTGAACATCATCCACCACCTAAATAATACCTGCTCTGTGGTGGTCCTGTATGGGTCCTGACCATTAAAGAACAGGGTGAAAGGGGGCTAACAAAGCATGCAGAGAAACAGATGGACTACAGTCAGTAATTGTAGAACTACAAAGTGCTTCTATATGGTAAGTGGAGCTGATAAAATGGACAGTGAGTGTAGAAAAAAGGAGGTGGTTTTAATGTTATGGCTGATCGGTGTAAACATTTGCAGTCAGACTGGCCGATAGCACCACAGAGGATTTGAATCCTGGATCCCAATAGTAGTGGGCTGGTGTAATTTACCGCTGCACCACCCAAACATCCTTACAAAAAAGATCAGTTTGTTTTTAAAAACCTTTTTAGGAAACTACAAATCTAAGGACCAATTAGTTCTTGCCCAAGACTGGATAATTTTTTTGGGGTCCACGATCTGTTAAGGTGGAGCTTGCTGACTGGTCAGACACAAGTTTTGAAGAATTACTGACCCTCTTACTCTGTATTTTTAAAACATATGCAGTTTAAACAGCTTGTTGGATGTTAGAGGCAGCATTGTGCAGCCAAGACCAAAACCAGCACTGGTAATCACCACCAGTTCATCCTGTGCAAACGTGCCTGATTACATTACACTTATAGTGCTTACCCACTACTATTTATTATTAGCAAATACAGTATTTGTTCAGCTGCAGTCCGTACGTCACCGTTTGTGTTGTATGTTGTGGTACTTTCTGCTGTGGAGCCTTATGTGTTCTACAAATGTAAAATTAACCACTTATTTATTTTTACTAAACAGTTTATTCTGCTTAGGGTCTGAGGTTGGGGGCAGGGGTGGGGGGCAGGGTGTACGTCGAGAGGAAGTGGGGTGGAAGTCATAACACTAATGCTTACTTATAAATTCTGCTGTGTAAGGAGCATCGTTCTGCAGTCCTGGCATCTGCTTGGCAGTAATAACTAATGAATGAACACAGGAGGATCGCTTCGGCTCTCTGAGACGCTGAACTTGTCAGCGTGAGTGATTGATACCGCGCTGAGGGTACAGACCTGCCAACGCCGATCTAGAAATGAAATCAAATTCAGTTTTGTGACTCTGGTCTCTTATAGGTTCAGAGACTTTAGTTCTGACATCCAGACTGTGTTATGACAAGTTTAAGGACAGATCTGAATAGGTTGGTAGCTTTTATTTAATAGGCGAGATGCAGTTTGGGGTGCAAAATGGGGTATTAATGGGTGGATCTGGCATGTATTGAATTTTTTTGTAGGGGAAACTGATGACCTGACTGGGACAATTGGCTGATTGTGTATGTACCCTTCCAAACCACAACTTTACATTTTCAACATTAAGCAGACCCCTTTATCCAAAGCGACGTACAGTACTGTGACAGGGCCCAGCAGTGACAACCTGGTAGTGGTGGGGCTTATGATTATTAGTCCAGGACCTTAACCACTAGGCTACAACTGCCCCTAATTTACATTCATTTACAGTCTCGGCATTTAGCAGACACCTTTATCTAAAGTGACGTACAGTACTGTGACAGTGTATTGTCTGAGCAATTGCCGGTTAAAGGCCTTGCTTAAGGGCCCAGCAGTGGCAACCTGGCAGTGGTGAGGCTTGAACCAGTGACCTTTTGATTGCTAGTCCAGGACCTTAACCACTAGGCTACAACTGCCTCTAATTTACATTCATTTACAGTCTCGGCATTTAGCTGACGCCTTTATTCAAAGCAATGTACAGTACTGTTTCAGTATACTGTCTAAGCAATTGAGAGTTAAGGGCTCTGCTCAAGGGCCCAATAATGACAACCTGGTAGTGGTGGGGCTTGAACCAGCGCCCTTTTGATTAGTAGTCCTGGACCTTAACCAATAGGCTACAACTGCCCCTAATAAAATTTACATTGCCATTTTTGGCATTTTTTTTTATAGGGGCAGGTGTAGCTTAGTGGTTACGGTACTGGACTAGTTATCAAAATGTTGCTGGTTCAAGCCCCACCACTGCCAGGTTGCCGCTGTTGGGCCATTAAGCAAGGCCCTTAACCCTCAATTGCTCAGACAATATACTGTCACTGTACTGTCAGTCACTTTGGATAAAAGCGTCTGCTAAATGCTGAAATTGTAAATGTTTATTCAAAGCAACTTACAGTACTGTGACAGTATACTGTCTAAGCAATTGAGGGTTAAGGGCCTTGCTTAAGGGCCCAACATAGGCTTGAGCCAGCGACCTTCCAATTACCGATGCCCTTGCAGCCAATCTGTACAAAGATTCTGGTATCTAGTGCCTGGCATAATTACTGCCAGTATTGTATCATTCAGTGGAGGTGTTAAATCCGAGGGAAGTGTTTAACACCTCTAAAACACCACCATCAGCATATTTTCTGGCACTATTTTTGCCAGGCTGAAACCTAAACCAGAGCACTGGAGCTTTGCTGGAAAATTGCTGAAGCTCAGTAATTGCACAGTCTAATGAGCGAAGGCTCAAATCAGAGAGAGAAATAACGAGCTGGTATAAACTGCAGCAACATCAACACTCGTACTAATTATACTGAGCTAATGATGCTCATTAGAAATGAAGTTGTAGCCTAGTGGTTAAGGTACTGGACTAGTAATCAGAAGGTCGTTGGTTCAAGCCTCACCACTGCCAGGTTGCCACTGTTGGGCTCTTGATCAAGACCCTTAACCCTCAATTGCTCAGACAATATACTGTCACAATTCTGTTAGTCGCTTTGGATAAGAGTGTCTGCTAAATGCTGTAAATGTAAAATGTAATGCACTGTACGGTTAAAAGCATGTGGACACCTGACCATGAGTTTGCTGGATGTCTCATTTAAAAACCTTGTGATTAATATTCCACTTATTTGGAAAGACTTTCCACAAGGTTTGCAGTGTGTCTGTGGGAATTTGTGCCTATTTGGCTTGCAATTGCACTACCAATTTACCCCAGTGTTGGTGTACAATGTATCCCAGTGTTGTCAGGGTAACATGTACACTAAGTGGTACTCTACACATGCTTGTTGTTTTGGATGGGATTACTTGTAGTAAACACCTCAGTCTTTATCTGTAATCCAAATAAATTCAGCCGGAGTAAAGAAAATCTTTTTGTGCATTTAAACACAGCCAGTGACTGAAAGCAAGGAATCAATTCAAGTATCTAGAACCCACTCTATCAGCTATACCACCACCATCTTTTGAACTGTACAGTTGTAATATTTGTTGGTCTGTTGTTTTGCTGTTTAACTGTAATAGTATTTTTTATGCCTCAGATTTCTCAGTCTCAGTTATCCACAATTATAATTTTATTTTTGCATGCATTGAACAACAATCTTTTCTACTGAACAACAGCCATGCAATTGAAATGAGTTTTGAAAAAGCAAAGAATCCAAATCAGCCGACACACGATGTGTAAATGGCTCTTTGCAGATAAAGCAGATGGCTGTGTGGTGCTCGACCTGATAATTAGATTATAGATTCTCTGAGCTTCAGCTGGCTTCGGTCAGCGCCATCTGCATATTAAACATCTGGCCTGATGTTCAGCCCTTTGTTCTCTGACCACCAATCACTCGAAAGGTCAGTGCAGTCTGTTGTCTAGCGGTATTTTAATACGATGCCCACCGGGCCACTGGGTTTGTATAATTCTCTGAACGTGTTTTCAGACTCTGCATGTACTCCTTTAATCTGAGACACTGCTGGTTTCCACATTTCTGATCCCTGTTTTTTATAATGTGTTTAGAAGAGCAGCATTTGGGTGGTCAGGTCCATCCAGCTGGCAGTTAAATGGTGTGAAATCGATATTGCTATCAGAAAGTGCATTAAACCAAAGGCTTTACAATTATAGCCTATAAGTCTTTAGTGTAAAGTCAAGGACATAAAAATTATAGCAATTCCTGATGAGATAAAACAAGTCAGTTTATTTTCTTCCCCTGGTGTTTGTTGATTGTTTTGTAAAGGCACTTGAGTCAAACATTTCAAACAGCTATTAATATTTTACTCTGGAACCAGAGCCGGGATCTCAAATACATTGTATTGAATCTCAGCTCTGCCTGCCAGCTGTGCTGAGCAGCCACATGAACAATGATTGGCCTGTTGTTCATATAGGGGTGGGATATTAAGCTGGATAGGGTCTCTCTCATAACTAATGCAATTATGACATCTGCTGACTGATTGATGGTGCCTGCACAGAGATGGAAAAAGAGGGTGTGTCTCTCCGTACACAGTGCTGATCCGCATTGCACTCGTCAAAGTGTTGGTGACAAAATGCATACGGCTGCTGCCCATGTGTCAGAGGGGGCATGGGTTAGCTTCGTTCCCCTCAATCAGAGCGGGGATCGGCATTGGTGGAGAGGAAGCATGACACAATCGAGCAATTGGATGTGCTAAAAAGGGAGAAAAAGGGGAGAAAATGCATAAGAAAATATAAATATATAAAAAAATATTTTACTCTGTAAAGTTTTGCTTTAAAGAGCTACCACCTCGATAGCTCGTCTTGCCTAGTGGCTAAGGTACTGGACTAGTAATCGGAAGGTCACTGGTTCAAGACCACTGCCAGGTTGCCACTGTTGGGCCCTTGAGCAAGGTCCTTAAACCTCAATTGCTTAGACAATATACTGTCACAGTACTGTGAGTCACTTTGGATAAAAGCCTCTGCTAAATGCCCAAAATGTAAATGTGCATGTCTCGAGCTCTAGAATATTCGGAAACTAGAGAGGAGTAGATTGTTTAGAACTTTCCCAAAGTTTATTCTAGAATCATTACACAGCAGTGATTGAGGATTTTAATTTTAGAACGTTTCTAAAGCTGATTCTACAATATTTGGAGAAAAAAGGGGGGCAAAAATCTAATTCTACAACTCTAAAACTCCTGAGGGCAACACTTTGGAGCAGTGGGTAGTGCTTTTGCCTCATAGCATAAGATCCTGGGTTCGATTCCCAGGTGGAACGGACCGAGTCCTTTCTGTGTGGAGTTTGCATGTTCTCCCCGTGTCTATGTTGGTTTCCTCCAGGAGCTCCGGTTTCCGGTTTCCTCCTGAGCTAATTCTATAATCCCTCCACAGCAGTGGACGAGGATTCTGATTGCAGTTCTGCTTTAAAGCTGCGTCTCAAATCCTCACACAATAGTGGGTAAAGATTCTAATATAAAATCTGACAGCTCAGGCAGTTCATTTACATTTAGTTACTAGTTACTGGACTAGTAATCAGAAGGGTTTCGGTTCAATCCCCACCACTGCCAAGCTGCCACTGTTGGGACCCTGAGCAAGACTCAATTGCCTCAGTTGCTCAGTTGTATTCAGTCACAACTGTAAGTCGCTTTGGATAAAAGCATCTGCTAATTTAAAAGGTGGGCGGCACAGTGGCTCAGTAGGTAGCACTGTTGCCTCACAGTAACAAGATATTGATAATAAGATAATAATAATTATTATTAGATAATAAGATAATAAGATATAAGATAATAAGACATTCCCAGGTGGAGCAGTCCGGGTCCTTTCTGTGTGGAGTTTGCATGTTCTCTGTGTCTGTGTGGGTTTCCTCCGGAAGCTCTGCTTTCCTCCCAGTCCAAAAACATGTTAAATGAGGTGAACTGGAGATACAAAATTGTCCATGACTGTGTTCGATATTAAACTTGAACTGATGAATCTTGTGTGACCAGTAATTGACTGTTGTGTCATGAATATAACCAAAGTGTGTAAAATCCTAATAAATCCTAATAAAATAAGTAAACTATTTAGAGTAGTGGGTGAGGATTTTGATTTTAGAAACCTTATATTTTTAAGCAGTTGGGGCATTTGTAGCCTAGCATTTAAGGTACTGAACTAGTAACAGAAGGTCGCAGGTTCAAACCTGACAACTGCCAGGTTGCCACTGTTGGGCCCTTGAAATTTGTTTACAGATCACTGCTGATTCTGTACTAATTCTGTAGTGAGAATTAGAAGGTGAGTTTGAAAGTCATAGCTGCTGTTACAGTACTGCAGAAGTGTGTATGTGCAGGAGTAATTGTGTGTGTGTGTTATGATGTGAAATTGCATCACTATCCACATTTGTGTGTGTGTGTGTGTGTGTGCATCTGTCTCTGATTTTGTGCATGGATACACAGTCCAGTGTGTGGGCATGATTATTTATTTTTTGAAGTTCGTTGGAAGGTCACCTGTCGTTCAGCGTGCTCGTCTACTCTGCTCATCCTGAATTCCCTGATGCTTGATTTCTGTCACCGCTTCTGCCTGTCAGTTCCCCAAGATCCGCTCTGCTGATTCCTCAACTTTAAACTAGCAGATCAACAAAATGTACACACAGTTTCACCACATGTAACTGATCAACTGAGGGAAACTTGGATTCTGATTGTAGATGCGTCTGAAACCCTCACACAATAGTGGGTAAAGATTCTAATATAACATCTGACAGCTCAGGCAGTTCATTTACATTTAGTTACTGATTACTGGACTAGTAATCAGAAGGTTTTCAGTTTAATACCCACCACTGCCAAGCTGCCACTGTTAGGCTCCTGATCGAGATTCTTAACCCTCAATTGCTCAAATTGCTCACAATTGTAAAAAGTGTCTGCTAAATGCTAGAAATGTAAAATGTAGAGATCCTTTCTAAAGTACGACTATCAACTGTTTCATTAATCCTGGAGGAAACCCACGCAGACACGGGGAGAACATGCAAACTCCACACAGAAAGGACCCGAACCGCTCCATCTGGGAATCAAACCCAGGACCTTCTTGCTGGGAGGAGAAGGTGCTACCCACCGAGCAACCATGCTGTCCTCAACAGTTTCACAGATTAAAAATCAGTCAGAGCTCAGGTGAAGCAGCAGTTTATTGTGCCAATCACAGCATAGACCAGGTTCGAGTCTCTCCGGTGCCAACGGTCAAGTTGGCCATATCTGATGAAGGGAAAGCCTGATTAGAAGTTACCTTCCTTCTTATATGAATTGTTCAAGGTAGCAATAGGAATACAAGGAGCCTGAAATTTCCCTTTGTGCATGTTTGAGCTCTCTGTAGAAATTCACTGCTGTACGGAATAAAGAAGCAACTAGCAACCATACACAGTGAAAAGTTGAGACTTACATATTATATTTTTTATAGTCAAAGTCAAAGTGAGCTTTATTGTTATTCAGACTATACAACTAGGAGTGCACAGCTGAACAAGGTTGCGTTTCTCAAGCTCCAATGTGCAAATATAACAAGAGCATATACAAGACAACAGGCATACTAGTCATTATATACAGACATAAAGTATACATTAAGTAAAAAATATACGTTAAGTAAAAAAAATTGCACATATATTGTAGACAGACACCTTAATTAAAAAATATTGCACGTAATTAGCAGTGGCGAGGGAATTGTTATTGCACAGTAACTGTAAATATGCCACTGGTGAGGTAATAAATATAATGCCTAGTGTTAAATACTTGAGCTTTGCACAGAATAAGAGAATAGCAGCATGATGATATGTTTAGACAGTCTGTAAGTGTGTCCAGGTATGTTGTGTGTTTATTACAGGGAGTTGAGTAGTCTGGTGGCTTGTGGAAAGAAGCTCTTGCTTGAGTCTGGCAGTCATGCATCACATGCTGTGGTAGCGTTTGCCAGAGGGCAGAAGGCTGAACAGTCCATAGGCCGGGTGTGTGCGGTCACCAACTACCTTGGTGGCTCTTCTGAGGCAGTGTGACTGGTATAGTTGTTGTAGTTGTTGGGAGTGAGGTTCTGATGATTCTCTCTGCCATCCTCACTACTCTCTGGAGGGATTTCTGGTCTGAGGCTGTACAATTTCCATACCAGACTGGGAGGCTGTTATATTCCTAATAACTTTGAAAGCAGCGGCAAAAAAAATAACAATAAACACATGGTGCTTGCTTGGGGCTTCTAAAAACTGCAGAATCAAACTCACACAATATACAGAAAGTGAAACGGATGGAAGAAACTGTGACCAGAGTTTAATGAGTCTCTCTTTGGACCAGTTAAAGGTCAAATCGGCTTATGACGCACACAAAAGCTTTCCCTGGTTTCTTTTGTGTTTAATCTCCCTGGCTCTGGTGTTTCTCATTTTCATTTATAATGACACTTCCTTTGACACTTCCTATTTTCTCTTTCTCTTCTGATTAGGAAACATCACTTCTCTCATTTCTTCACCGTCTGTAGCTCATTTCCTTTGTGTCTTTTTAAATTTCTCTCTTAATCTGTCTTTATTTTTCTATGTATTCCCACATCGGTATATCTGGGCTTTATCAGAATTGTTTCAGGTACAAGGGGGCAGGCTGTTCTTGTGGGACATTCGAAAATTCATTCATTTATTCAGTCGTTGTCTGTTTTACCACTGCTTTATCCTGGTCCCAGTCGAGTGGGTCTGATTTTATGGGTGAAATTGAAAAAAAGTGTCTGCTTTTAATGTATGTAAATGAGTAGTTGCATTAACTGTCAGTCTATGGCAGGGTTTTTCAAACTTTATTTCAAGCGACCCACATTTTGTCCTTGATTTTTACCGCAACCCTGGCAACACAAACAATGCATCCCATTGGTCCCACTGTGGTTTACAGGGGGTAACATAAAGCTTTCACAAGGACAGTTTATTTTTTATGTGCCTGTTAAAATTTTTTGTTTAATTATTATTATTTTTGCCTGCAGGAAGCAGGAGTAGCATCAGTCCCACACTGCCTAATTTATCTATTTACATTTTCAAACTGATGTTTATTTGGCATAAAAGAACTACATATATCATGTGATATCAGAAAGTCGATTCAGGCATCATTTACAAAATCAGTACTGTTAAAAACCTTTACTGTGGCAGATACTCAAAGTCAAAACTAATGATTTTAAAGTAAAAAGGAATAAACACGATATTAGTTGAATAAACGTCGGTTTCTTTAGCTTCCTCCTGATAAGCCGGAGCGATATGATTTAATACGTCGCACTGTCTCCAGTCAAACGTGCTCATATCAGATGAACAGAGTTGTGTAATGAATCCCTCTGATTTCCTGCCTCATTAACGTCATCCACAATCAGGTACTCGCTCATCAATCCTCCACAACCCCAGTCCTCATTCACAGATGAGGAGACGCAATCTATCCGTGTGATGGAAGGAGTGAAATAAAAATAGAAACAACCAAAGAGAGATAGAGGGAGAAGTAAAAAGTAGCTGGAAATAAAGAAAGAGACCCAAGAAAAGAACAAAGAAATGAAAAGTGGAATAATGAAAGAGCATGGAGTGTGGATGTTATACAGCAAGAGGGTGCTGAGGACATGGGTTCATTTCACACCTACTGTCACTATCTGTGAGGAGTTTAACATGCTCTGTCCGTATAGATGTGCTCCCACCACCTAAAACATGTCAGTATGTGGATTGGCTGCTTAAAATTACCCGTAAGTCCCAGATATAAACGATATGGGATAGGTGTGACCCCTGTACCTACCAGCCCCAATAAAGACGGTGTGACCCCTACTTTCAGGTTGACAGGTACAACACCTTTACTGGGACGTTCCAGTGCAAAAGCGACACCTCTGTAGTCTGTAATCTGTCTGTATCTCTCTTGATGACTCCAAGATCAGACCATCTGATCATTTACATTTTCAGCATTTAGCAGACGCTTTTATTCAAAGAGACAATTTTGAGCAATTGAGGGTTAAGGGTCTTGCTCAGGGGCCCAACAGTGGTAACTTGGTGGTGGTGGGGCTTGAACCGGCAACCTTTTGATTACTAGTCCAGTACCTTAACCACTGAGCTATCACTGTCCTTGTAAGAAGCCTTCGTGTTGTCCTGGATAACCAGCTGACCTTCTCTTGTAGCCAACATGACAAGATCATGCCGGTTCCTCCTCTACAACATCAGGAAGATTCGGCCATTTCTGTCCATGTAAGCCCCTCAGATGTCCACTATTAAACCCTTGCAGCTCATTCAAAATGCAGCTGCTCGCCTGGTTTTTAACCAACCTACACACTGCCACATCACCCCACTGCTGCGTTCTCTTCACTGGCTTCCTGTAGCTGCATGCATTCAGTTTGAAACACTGATGCTCGCCTTCAAAGCCAAAAATGAACTGGCCCCAAGCTACCTTTGTGGTCTAATCAAACCCCGCTGTGTACCATGCAACCTCTGAGCCACTAGTCTCGCTCGACTTGATCCTCCACCCAGGACTCGAGGAAGACTTGCATCAGCATCAAGGCTCTTCTCTGTACATGCACCCAGTGATGGAACAAGCTTCCTCTGTCTGTCCGAACATCCGAGTCGCTCGCTGTCTTCAAAAAACGATTTAAAACCTTCATCACCTCTTTATCAAGCACTTAAGCTGACATGTACTTACTTACTCACTTACTTACTAACACTCATATTCATTTCCTGTTGTCTACTTAAACTAGAGTAAGGTAATGTTCACTATGGAAGCATTTCTGTAAGTTGCTCTGGATAAGAGCGTCTGCTAAATGCCGAAAATGTAAATGTAAAGTAAATGTATGCAGCGTTTGTTTTCTGGGCTTTTATTCTGTGAACTCATGGAAACAGTATTCCTAAACTCGCATTTATAAATAATGAATCTGAGAGCAGGAAATCTGACCCAGGTTCAGCTTCCATTAGAGCTCAGGAACCACCGACTCTGTGGCTGCTTTCAGACGCCACACTGTAGGGCTCAAATCTGATTTGGATTTTCCATTCTGTTTTTTATTTTTTTTATTTAAGGTAATCAGATCGTTTTTCTTTGTCTGAAAATTGTTTTACACCTGGACAAACGTGAGTATTTTAGCTCTGCTCTCAAAAACATTAATGCTAAGCTTGTACACTAAGCTTGTGAGCTCTTGTCCCTACAAAAATATGTTAACCACCTTTAAGGAGCCTTTTAGCTTTGGAACAAAACACTAGCCAGAAATGTTGACGTTCTCATATAACTGACCTCAGCCGATTCCTAATCCCCCAAAGGGAATCTCTCTGTCCATTTTAGCTTTAAACTGTGTGCAAAAAATAAGCCAACATACACAAACACAACTACAAATGTAATAGAAGCAAGATAAGAACATCACTTCAGTTCTTTTTGTATTACAGGTGATATAAAATGGCACAAGAAGCACAGCACTGCTGTGGGTGGGTAGCACTGTCGCGTCACAGCAAGAAGGTCCTGGGTTCAATTCCCAGGTGGAGTGGTCTGTGTCCTTTCTGTGAGGAGTTTGCATGTTCTTCCCGTGTCTGTGTGGGTTTCCTCCGGGAGCTCGGGTTTCCTCCTAGAGTCCAAAGACATGCAGTCGGGTTATTTGGAAATACAAAATTGCACTACATATGAGTGTGTGTGTGTGTGTGTGTGTGTGTGTGTGTGTGTTTATTTGCCCTATGATAAACTGGTGACCTGCCTTTTCCCTCTGTGGTCTGGAGAATATTTGTATTGCCATCGAATGAATAAATGACATTGACTATTAGATTTCAGCCTTGCTCTTTATGCACAGAGATACACTATATGGACAGAAGTATTCATGTGTTTCAGCCACAGTAATTGCTAACGGGTCTAATAAATCTACTTCTTTATCCTGGTCAGTAACACCAACCTCTAGCCAGAAACACACTTGACAGGGCACCAATCCATCACACTCACTGTCCATTTTATCAGCTCCATTTACCATATAGAAGCACTTGACTGACTGTAGTCTATCTGTTCTTCTGCATGCTTTGTTAGCCCTCTTTCATGCTGTTCTTCAATGGTCAGGACCCCCACAGGACCACTACAGAGCTGGTACAGTTTGGGTGGTGGATCATTCTCAGCACTGCAGTGACACTGACATGGTGGTGGTGTGTTAGTGTGTGTTGTGCTGGTATGAGAGGATCAGACACAACAGCGCTGCTGGAGTTTTTAAACACCTCACTGTTACTGCTGGACTGAGAATCGTCCACAAACCAAAAATATACCCAGCCAACAGCGCCCCGTGGGCAACGTCCTGTGACCACTGATGAAGGTCTAGAAGATGACCAACTCAAACGACAGCAATAGATGAGCGATCATCTCTGACTTTACATCTACAAGGTGGACCAACTAGTTAGGAGTGTCTAATAGAGTGGGCAGTGAGTGGACACGGTATTTAAAAACTAATCAGTGCTGCTGTGTCTGATCCACTCATACCAGCACAACACACACTAACACACCACCACCATGTCAGTGTCACTGCAGTGCTGAGAATCATCCACCGCCCAAATAATACCTGCTCTGTAGTGGTCCTGTGGGGGTCCTGACCATTGAAGTACAGCATGAAAGGGGGCTAACAAAGCATGTAGAGAAACAGATTCACTACAATCAGTAATTGTAGGACTACAGAGTGCTTCTATATGGTAAGTGAAGCTGATAAAATGACAGAGAGTGTAGAAACAAGGAGGTGGTTTTAATGTTATGGCTGATCAGTGTATATACAGTATATTTTACAGTTGTGTTGTGTTTGTACACCAGCTGTTTCAGAAGCTCTATGTCTATGTGATGATGTCGCTGGATTTGCTGTACAGATGAATAAGATTCCTAAGATCAGACTTTGCAGATTCCTGTAAAAACAGCATCAGCGAACACTCACTGTAACACATCTGATCCTCAGAGAGATTAGATTCACTCTGCTACCTCACTGTGTGTTTATGTGATTGTTGTTCTGTGTGGTTTATAGCCTGGTGCAGCCTTAACGCCGACTCAGCATCATTACCGTACTGCTGTGTGTGTATGTGTGTGTGTGTGTGATAGTGTGATTTTACAAGGTCTGTAGCACATTAGTAGCAGTGTTTGCTATTTAATGTCAGATGAAACTAAATACACTATATGGCCAAAAGTATCTGGACACCTGATCATTGAACAGCTTGTTGGACATTTAAACAGAGTGACCTCTGTGAGGGCTTCTCACAAGAATATGTCTGTAGGAATTTGTGCCTGTTTAATCAAAAGAGCATTTGTATGGCTGGGCACTGATCTTTGTCAAGAAAGTCTCAAGTGATGTTCCAGTGCTCTGTCCCAAATAGAGCATAAACTCCCTAGATGTCAATAAATCCCAACCCAAGCTTGAATTCAACATGGTACTGTCTGAAATGCAGTTGTATGCATGGAAAAATTAAAGAAATGTTATGATAGCATGTCTAGGTCACTGCCACCAAGGTTATTATGTGACAAACATCAAGGTTTTGATGATGGATGTCTGGGATACATAAAGGGTGCCAAAGGGTGAAGGCTCATTGTGACAAGAATTGTAAAAAGATCTGTACAGTCTCTTCCTAATTAAACATTGTCCTGACTGGCAATTTCTTGGGTGACACTTGATCCCCAGAATACCTGTATTTTTAGAAGAGTTTTCCACGGCATAGGATTTAAAAAATCTGGGTCCTGGGTCCTTTCTTTGTGGAGTTTGCATGTCCCCCCCGTGTCTGCGTGGGTTTCCTCCAGGAGCTCCGGTTTCCTCCCACAGTCTGAAGACGTGCAGTAATGTTAAATGAAGATAGCCCCCCTAGGCTTTGCGACCCTGAATAGGATAAAGCGATGGTAAAACAGACAGTGAATGAATTTCCTCTCAATCTAGTCATATCCAATTACCTGATTCATATTTCCTTCCCCACTCCTGACCGAGGAAGATCGTAACTATCACACAAGCCCCCTCCGACACGTGTGCAGTACCTGACCGATACATTTCTTATCTTCTCTCTCTCATTCAGGTGTACAGTACAGTCGCATGTGTGCTGGACAGCGTGTGATGGTGCTGGTTAATCCTCTGAGTGGACGAGGTCAGGCCATGGCTCGCTACACAGGTCCAGTTCTGAGCATGCTCACTGAGGCTTCTCTCCCTCACACACTCATCACCACAGGTACTTATCTCTCTCTCTCTCACACACACACACACACACAAACACACACATACTCTGACTAGTAATCAGAAGGTTGATGGTTCAAGCTCCGCCACCACCAAGTCACACACACACACACACACACACACACGCACACACACATACTTATCCCTCAATTATGGGTATCCCACTGTCCCAGGGCAGTGGTAGCTCAGTAGTTAAGGTACTGGACTAGTAATCAGAAAGTTGACCTCTACCAAGTTGTTTGGCCCCTAAGCAAAGCCCTTAACTCTCAATTGCTTACACTGTATATGTTGCAATTGTAAGTTACTTTGGATAACATTGCTAAATACCACACATGTAAATGTCCAATTTGGATTTGACTGGATCTTACACACTATTTGATACCCTGGGTTGTTTTAGTGGGGTCCAGAAAGACATGGTTTGATAAGATTGGTGTGGAGTAACTCTAGAGTTTTGACCCTGACCAGTGGAATTGGAATGCCAATTGCTAGCCAGGACATCTAGTGCATGCCTTTATAAATAATTTTTTTGCCTGAATGGGCACAAACTCCCTCAAACAATCAATAAAATATTGTAGAAAGCCTTCCTAAACAATCACCAGGCATCCTATATTTTGTCCATATAGTATAATTCATAAACATCAGGATGTAAACCTTTTATAGAAGATTCAGATCCATGGGAGGCGTCTAACATCTGCTCTGTGTGACTGAGGCAGCACATTTTTAGTTATCCGAGCAGGAAATGTCCTGAGGTGGTGGAGAAGGCAACCAGCCCAATCTGTTCAGTACAGCATCTTCATCAGGAACCAGCTGAGCTATAAATAAACCCAGTATTTTTATCCTGGGCCAATTTAAGCCCTGATAATATTTCAGTCCACAGTGACAGAAAGTTAATGAATCTTCACCAGAGGAGGAGCTCATACTGAAGCTCTATTACTTACATTTTACCCAGGTTACAGCCTCCATACACACTCGGCTCAGTGTGTCGAGCCTTTGTGATGGTCTCTTTAGGACAGATATTCCTAATTCAATATTGGTCAATGAAGATACACTATATGAACAAAAGTACTGGGACATCTGATTACGAGTTTATTAGACATTCCATTCCAAAAGCATGAATATTTAAATTGCTCCCTATATCATCCACTTCTTTGAGAAACCTTTCTACAAGACTTTGGAGTGTGTTTGTGGAAATTTGTGCCCATACAGCCATACAGTGGATATTGGAAGAGAGGCCTCACTCACAATCCAAGTTTAATTTATCCCAAAAGTGTTGAGTTGTGTTGAGACCAGGGCTCTGAGTAAGAAATTACACAACTGAAGCTTTCTTGATCAACATCAGTGCCCAGCCGTACAAATGCTCTTTTGACGGAACGGGCACAAATTCCATAGTCAAACCATGCCATGATAGAGCTCGCTTTATGCTTGGGTGGAGGGGCGGGCACAGTGGCTCAATGAGTAGCACTGTTGCCTCACTGCAAGAAGGTCCTGGATTAGATTCCCAGGTGGAGTGGTCTGGGTCCTTTTTGTGTAGAGTTTGTATGTTCTCCCCGTGTCTGTGTGGGTTTCCACCGGTTTCCTCCCACAATCTAAAGACGTGCAAGTGAGGTGAATTGGAGGTACCAAATTTGATACCAAACTGTTACCACAATGTTAAACGCATATAATTTACTTTATATCATTTTTCTATACCTCTTAGCAACAGATGTATCAGAAACAACTAAATTAAATCATTAGTCATTATAAGGGATGTCCACATACAGTACTTTTGACCATATAGTGTATTCCAAGTGAACCAAAATGTACTTCGTCCATCCCACCCTCAGACACAGACAATCATGACTGTGCGGACGTCCGACTGGTCGATAGCACACAAGGATCTTGGTGGTGGTGGACTAATAGACTAGTGTTATAGCAGTTGAAAGTCATTTATTAAACTATAAGTTCATTTATGAATTTCCAGTAACCACTTTGTTTTGGTCAGGGTTACAGGTTGTCCAGAGCTTTGATTTTGAAATAGTTTATCATTTCATTTTCGAGTGTAACAACTGTTCCAGCACCTGTAACGTAGAAAAATCCCCTGACAGCAGGGAGATTTGCTGAAGACCTGTTTTAAGGCAAGTCCACACATTACTGTGAAATTAAAATGCCTGGTACAGTCTCACTGGCGCAGAGTTGATACAGCCGATCAGGTTTAATAAAGTGTAGAAGGATGAAGAGGAACTAATAATGATGGACTGTCACACTGAAGGAATGCTGACTCAGCACTTTCTCTCTCTCTCTCTCTCTCTCTCTCTCTCTCTCTCTCTCTCTCTCTCTCTCTCTCTCGCTCTTCTCCATCCTTTTTTCTGATACAGACATATCAGGTACACTATATGGCTATAAAAACAAATGCTATTAAAATGGAGTGACCTCTATGTAGTCTTTTAAGCTAGAACAACAGGCTTCTCACAAAACTTTAAAGTATGTGTGTGGGAATTTGTGCCAATTCCCACAGACAAATGTTTATGTTGGTCAAAAAAGCCTCAGTCGATGTTCCAGTTCAATCCAGAGTTGAGTGGAGTTGAGTGGGGCTGAGGTCACAGAAAGGAACGTTCCCTAAACTGTTGCTGCAAAGTTGTAAGCATATCATTTCCTCTATAAAAATAATTTATTACACTTGTTAGCAAATGTTGTGGCTGAAACACATTAATTCAGTAATTAGAAGGGGTGTCCCAATACTTCTGTCCATATTGTGTATTTTGTTTTGCAATTTTCCCCAAATTTTTCCCCTAATCTAGTCGTTTCCAATTACCCTGCTTGCGTTACACTTCACCTCTTCTGATACAACCCTCCACTGCTGACTGAGCAGTGCCGCATCTGACACATGCCCCCTCCGACACGTATGCAGTAGCCGACTGCATCTTTTCACCTGCACAAGGCGAGTTCATATGCTGATCAGCTTTGTGTACGGAGAGCCACAACCTGATAAGCATTATATTATATTTATATTAATCAGCCAGCAGAGGTCGTAATTGCACCAGTTATGAAGAACCCTGGTCCGGCTTACCCACCGTGTGAACAACAGCCAATCGTTGTTTATGTAGCCGCCCAGTCCAGCCGGATGGCAGAGCTGAGCGGCCCATATTGTGTATACTAACACAGATTCTCCCAAAATGTATTCAAACCTTTTAACCTTTAATATTATAGGGATGGGGTTATACCTGGCGCCTCTATCAAGAGGAGCTCGTCACCCCCTGACAGAATTATTTCTCCACTTGGCTGACGATCCATAACCAGCCTGGTTTTGATATTGCTTCAAGTTTGGAGTGATAAAAATGGATATATACACTGACACTGAAACTGCAGACTGTCTCTGGCAGGATGTTCCAGGGTATCGACCAATCTGTCTTGAATTCACAAACCTCCATCGACTTTCCACTTTCCATTCGGGAACATCAGTCTCATGACACTATAAGGTTCAGATGACCAAAACATACACACACACATACACTGCTGGATCAAGGTGTGTGTGTGTGTGTGTCAGTATGCTCAGTTGCTGCAAGTGCTCATAATTATTCAAGCAAATTGGTCTAAGAAGATTAACCCACTGAACACACACACACACACACACACACACACACACACACAGCTGTAGCCTATAGATACTGGACTATTAAGTAGAAGGTTGCTGGTTCAAAACCCCACAACTGCCATGTTGCCACTGTTGGGCACCTGAGCTAGCATGAAAGGGGCTAACAAAGTATGGAACAGACGGACTACAGCCAGTGATTATAGAACTACAAAGTGCTTCTATATGGTAAGTGGAGCTGATAAAATGGACAGTGAGTGTAGAAACAAGGAGGTGGTTTTAATGTTATGGCTGATCAGTGTATACTGAAGATGTACCAGGGTATCGACCAGCCTGTCATCAATTCACAAACCTGCACCGATGTTCCACTTTCCATCCTGCGCCGCCGTTATAGCACTTTGAACATTAAGTCCAGTAGCTCCCAGCTGGAAACATCAGTCACACAACACTGCAAACTTTTTATTCGGATCATTCTGCAAGATGTGTGTGTGTGTGTGTGTGTGTGGTATGAGTATGCTCAGATGCTGTAAGTGCTGCATAATAAAAGATTAACCCACTGAACACACACACACACACACACACACACCTCTCTTTTACTATAATTCAGTTTTCTCTTCTTTTTCTCTGACTTCTCTCTCCTAGGTGTAATATATCACACAGATGATACAGAACATCTCACAGTTTGGTGATTGATGCTCGGTTATTACTGTACGAGTGTATCGATCGATGACACCTGATATACGAGCACTAAAAGAAAAGATACGATGCAGTTTTGGGATGCACTGCTGCTATAAATTTACAGCTATAATAGTGCAAACAATACAAGTGTTTTGCCAAATCGGCAGAAAAAAATGGTTTTATGGTTTCATATTGTTATCATTTCTATATGGGGGGCATGGTGGCTCGGTGGGTAGCACTGTTGCCTCACAGCAAGAAGGTCCTGGGTTAAATTCCCAAGTGGAGCATTTCAGGTCCTTTCTGTGTGGTGTTTGCATGTTCTCCCCGTGTCTGTGTGGGTTTCCTCCGGGAGCTCCGGAGGTTAATTGCCAAAGTACA
The DNA here is from genome assembly GCF_030014385.1 of Trichomycterus rosablanca. Lineage (NCBI taxonomy): Eukaryota > Metazoa > Chordata > Actinopteri > Siluriformes > Trichomycteridae > Trichomycterus > Trichomycterus rosablanca. The sequence continues at coordinate 45,869,813 of NC_085989.1, read as the reverse complement.
TTCATTAGTGTGTCAAGTGTCCAAATACTTTTGGCCATATGGTGTATTTGGATGTAATTCATGTTTTTTACTGACACATTCACATTTAGTTGCTAGTGTATTAGGGCTGTTATTATTTAGGGGTACAGTCAGTATTTCTCAGCCCCCTTTTTCTTGTCCATTGATCAAATGGGAAAACCATCAGACCATTGCACTAACACTGAGGTGTTTAGAAATCCCAACAACACTGCTGCACCTTCTGCACTCATACCAGAACAACACACACATGTTATTACTCTGTAAGTGTCAGTGCAGTGCTGAGAACAATCCACCACACAAAATCCATCTGGTCAGTCTTATGGGGATTCCTTTTGATTAATAAACTATGTAGAAGGGGTGACATAGCAACAGTCAGTAAATGTATACCCACAAAGCACATCTGTATGGTAGGTCTAGCTTGTCAAATAATCAATGGATGCATGTAGCAGATAGGTGTACCTAATAAAGTGCTCAGTGGGTGTATAATAATAACAAGCAAAAAGTGTGCTGGACAGTTGTCCAGACAGCATTGTCACTGACCTTTTACTGACATGATAGTGTATGTAGTGCACATCTGAGTGTTTTAGTGCTGATGATCTGCACCCAACAAAAATCTTTCTGTGATCAGAAACTGACCACTGATTAAGAGCCAGAAGAAAATTAACAAACATTTATGAATTTATTTACACCTCTGTTATTGCGTAATCATCACACTGAATTATTTTAGATCATTACATAATTTTGCAACACATACAGTAATTACATTTTCGACCCCAAATCAGAAAAAGTTGGGACAGCATGGAAAATGCAAATAATAAAAAACACAGAGTTTCTTCCATTTACTTTGACTTTTATTTGATTGCAGACAGGATGAACCTGAGATATTTCATGTTTTATCTGCTCAACTTGATTTCATTTATTAATAAACATCCATTCCTGCATTTCAGGCAACACATTTCAAAAAAAGTTGGGACAGTAAAGCATTTGCCACTTTGTAATGTTGCCATTCCTTTTCACCACACTTAAAAGACGTTTTGGCACTGAGGAGACCAAGTGATTTAGTGTTTCAGCTTTTATTTTGTTCCATTCTTCCTGCAAACATGTCTTAAGATGTGTAACAGTACGGGGTCGTCGTTGTCACATTTTTCGTTTCAAAATTCTCTACTGGGGACAGGTCAGGACTGCAGGCAGACCAGTCCAGTACCCGTACCCTCTTCCTCCGCAGCCATGCCTTTATAATGTGTGCAGCAGGTGGTTTTGCATCGTCTTGTTGAAAAATGCTGGACGTCCCTGGAAAAGACGACGTCTTGCAGGCAGCACATGTTGCTCTAAGATCTCAGTGTACTTTTCTGCATTAATGCTGCATCACAGAAGTGTAAATGACCTTTGCCACGGGGACTGACACACCCCATACCATGACACATTTCTGCATGTAACTTTGTATTGTAGAGCTTGATAAAGGTTTGCCAAAGTAATCCCTCACCCATGTGGTTATATCAGTTATTGTTGAGTGGTGGTTCTTGATGCAGTGCTGTCTGAAGGATCGAAGATCACAGGCGTTCAGATCAAGCTTGCGCTCTTGGCCTTTACGCACTGAAATTCCTCCTGATTCCTTGAATGGTTTAATGATATTATGCACTGTAGAGGAAGAAATATGCAAATCCCTTCCAATCTTTCTTTGAGGTTCATTGTTTTTAAATATTTTAATAATTTTCTTACACATTTGTTGATAAACTGGAGATTCTCTGATCATCTTTGCTCATCAAAGACTCAGCCTTTCCTGGATGCTGCTTCTGTACCAAACTATGATTACAATCACCTGTTAACATCACCTGTTTGGAATCACATCATTATTTAGTTTTTTCACCTCATTACTAGCCCTAAATTGCCCCTGTCCCAACTTTTTTGGAATGTGTTGCAGACCTGAAATGCAAGAATGGATGTTTATTAATAAATGAAATGAAGTTGAGCAGATAAAACATGAAATATCTCAGGTTCATCCTGTCTGCAATCAAATGAAAGTCAAAGTAAATGTAAAAAACACTGTGTTTTTATTTTATTTGCATTTTCCATGCTGTCCCAACTTTTTCTGATTTGGGGTTGTAAATAAAATGCTGCTGTTCTTTCTCTTTAGAACATCAAAACCATGCACGTGAATTGGTTAGAAACGCTGATCTGTCACAGTGGAGCACCATCGTCATCTTATCAGGGGACGGACTTCTGTTCGAGGTGTGTATCAATCTATTGTGTTAGTTTATATTATTTGTGCACGTGATGATCAGTGATCTATTACATGTCGGGCTTATGAAGGTACAACAATGTGTGTGTGTGTGTCTTTTGGTGTTGATTTGGTGGGGTGTTTTCTGTAGGTGATTAATGGTTTGATGGAAAGAGAGGATTGGGAAGAGGCGATCCACACTCCTCTTGGCATCCTGCCCGGTGGAACTGGAAACGCACTGGCAGCATCGGTCCACCATTACTCACAGTAAGTGCAGATTTACCTGTCTACATTCCACTGCTACATAAGGTAATGTCACGCTACTAAAGGTCACATGGTAGGAAAAGAAGTTAATGTGTGGGTGTGTTCTGTCCTGTAATAAATTGACACCCTGTCCAAGGTTTATTCCATAACAAGGATACAGCCATTAAAAAAATGAATGAATGAATTTATAAATAAATGTAAATGATTATACCAGTGGTGGCTGCTGGTCTTTCAAAGAGGGGAAGCTCATTGTCGGCTTACATCATAAAATTTGTCCATTTATTTATACATAAATTCTGCCCTCCGTTCCTTTTCAAGAAAATGGCCTGTGATCCTTTCGTACCAAGTAGGCGTCTTTTCCAGGAACTTGACCAGTGTCCTCTCAATGGCCAGCAAAGCTAGGCTGCTTAGACGGCCTTGGCCTTTTTACACAGGAGAAGCTCCTTTCTACACCCGCAGATGTAGCTCCAATTGTTGCCACTAACGATAACAGCTTGTACACAGCTGAGGCATTGCACTGTCCAACTCCATGTCTTTTAGAAAAACCAAGGAATCACACAGCTTTCCCCTGTTACCCTGTAAGTCCTGATTTGAATACAAAGTACTGAATCAAAGTATTGGCCATAACTTTTCAGGACACTCTGGAATGCCTCCTCTGGAAACACTTCTCTCATGTCATCAAACTTCCCTGGATTGACTAATTCTAAGAAGCGCAAACTTTCCAAATTTGGAAAAACGCAGAGGAATCTGCTCCATGAGATTATCAAGGATGGCCATGTACAGATTTCTTTAGCGCTCCTGGGGATCTTGGAATTGGGAGAGACGGCGCTTTCTCATGGGCTCATCTCGTGGGTCTGATGTGAGACCTGCTGCTTTGGCATAAACAGCTTGGAAAGCCCCCTCTGAACTCTTCTCTTTGACAAAAGCAAGAAGAGACTCAATTCTTTTCTTGCAGTAGAGAACATCCATGGCCCTCTGCTGGACGATATCAAAGACCACATCAGTCTCTGAGAAGATTTGTTCATATGTGTACAACATGAACACAAATTCAAAATCCTCCAGTTTCATTACAAACCCTTGGCACAATCCAATGTGTCATCATCCAGTGTCTTATCTGCAATGATGTTAAAAAAAAGTCTGCAGGAGGCCATCATAGTTGTTTGCCACAGTGCTCACTATCCGTGATGTGAAATTCCATCGAGTAGGAGCGTTTCTGGGCAACCTTGAACAGCCTGCAGACTCAAGAAAAGATGTCCTCTTTGTGGATTTGGAGAAAAATGTGGCAAACCCAGAGAGTGATGCAAAAAATATCCTGCACTCAGACAAGCATTTAGCCCCCTGTGACAGCACCAGATTAAGTCTATGTGCATAGCAATGCACAAACATTGCACTGGGGGCAATTGCCTTCACTTTGGCCTGCAGACCATTGAGGGCTGAAGCCATGACAGCAGCCCCATCGTATCTCTGTGCCACAAGTTTATCCCTAAAATTGTAGCCCTGCATATTTTCATTTAATACTTCAAAAACAGATTGAGCATCTCGCCCCTCTGAAACATAAAAAAAAAACTATAAAGCGCTCCTGAATTTTACCTGCACTATCAACATAGCGAACGGCAAGCAATATCAGTTGTTTCCTCCACCTGCCATCCAAATGTGGCGGTCGCCCCTCTATATCCCGATACAAACCCGACAACGCCACCCCTTGGTTTAGGCCTAGAGCAAAGGGGAGCTCTGACTTAAGGAATGCACAGACACAGATTGAAAGTACATACAAATTTTACAAGTCACTGTCAGTTTATTCCTTTAAAAGAGATAGCTAAAACTTTCAAATGTCTATGGGTTGGTCAGGCATCAACGAAGTTGGGGGACTAACCCAAAACACTCGGCTTAACACACGTGCATAAGAGCAAATCAAAGAAATAAAATCTATTTGGCACTTCCAAATCACAGACAAGCGTTACACGACAATATTAATCACTCTGTGAACAAAGCACACAAATTAATAAGGTAGTTTCCCCACACTGTAGTCCTGACCAAGACCAATTATAGTTAAATATTTTAATGTTAAAAAACTAATTTGTTGGAGCAGAAAAGAAAACGAAAAAGAAAGAAAAAAAACACTGAGAGAACAGCAGCTAGCACCCAATATACTGCCACCTTCCAGTCCTCCGTGTTCCTGGTCGGCAACCGGCAGATGCGACCGTCCCCCTGGACTCGTCCGTAAACACACACCCCAACGCCGTGCCGCGTGGCTCACAAAATGTGCCGTCTTCTCGAGCACGCTGCTCCTAGCTCCCTTAGCTTAGCAGCCAGCCGGTACAAACACTCCATGGACCCCAAAGGCGCCCGCCTAAATGCCTTCCCCAAATCATTAGGGCGGCTACCTCATTGCCTGTTCCGCCCCGCAATGATTAGAGATGCATTACACCTGCTACACAAAAAAGAGAGCAGCCTGAATTTAATCTCTGATCTCATCAGAAACAGTGGCTGCAAGAGCTGAGATCAAGTCATTTTGTATAGAATGAGACATACCAGAAAACACAGCTCATGACTGGAATTGTGTGACCAGGACAGAGTCATATTTAGATAATGTTTCTGTGAACCCCCTGTAATTCCCCTTGTTGGATGATTCACTACTCTCATCATGCCCCCTAAATGATAGCTCCTGCTGGCCAAGCAAGGAAGTCACATCAATAAGGCGGTTTAGGAAGGCCCTGTTTTGTTTGACTGTTTCATTATGTTTTGCCACTTGAATGCGAGCACCTTCATTAATTGCATGTTCAACCCTGACCCTGCCCAGGCAACTTAACCTTGCACTTGCACTCACATGTTCATTGCTCTTTTCATGCCTTTTATATGCCCGGTCAAAGTTAGACAGATCCCCAAAACCCAGTTTTGACCAGACAAGACATGATCCCTGAGATGATTTCATCAAGAGGCATGGCCAACAGTACATTTTCTTTGTCACAGCACTTCCAGTCAGCCAGCTAACTCTGTCATACCAGGAGAGCTGAAAAGACCTGTTACCTTTCCCTACTTTTTGCACCAAATCAATCTTAGGTGTTGATCTGCCCTGCTGTTTAATTCTAACTTTCTCCTTGTAAGGAAGACTAACAAATGGCTTTGCCAAAATCAGATCGACAATATTAGCATTGTCTACCATCGTGTGCACCTTGCTAGCTGGCTAGTTCACTCTGACCTAGCCAACAGTATGAATGATTGATTGAACGAACTAACGAAACAATATTAAACTCGAACAAGGAAATGTTGAAATTATGTTAAACTGAAACAAATACTATGAGTGTGTTTTATTTACACAATGAACAATGGAAATGGTCAAGTAATTTCACCAAGCAAATACCAAGAAATGGCTTGCAGTTTGTCTTTTAACTTCACTCGTAAAATCCGCGATGGGACTGAAGCTCCCAGTGATTAAGTGACGTGTAGATCTCAAAATAGCTGTCAATCAAAACGGGATTCAGCCTTGCAGAAGCTCCGCGTCCAGACCCGCCCACAGCTCCATTCACCCCCAGAGACGCTCAGCATCCAGGGGCGGGACAAAAATGCATTGACGCTAAGGGAATGTATGAGAAGTTAACAAAATCGAGTCAGTCGATTTGTGATAAGTAGCTGATTCTGAACGAACTCGTCTTCGAGATGAACGTGTTCTAACGCATTTGTAGTCAATGAAATGTTAACACAACTGTACATATTTGGCCATTTAATTTTTGACATTTTAGGGGAAGCTGAGCTTCCCTTGCAGTCTTAGAGAAATCACCACTGGATTATACGTACAGGAAAATGATGTACTCTGTGAATTCATCTGAATCAGTCTCAGGTTTGTCCCGAGGCCAGTGTGCTGCTGATGTGGTGATTCGGCTCGCTGTACAGACGTGTGCTGATGTGTTTAAAGTCGAAAGCTAAGGCTGCTAATAGGGTCGTTTGTATGCATGGGACACAGGAAATCAAACACCAGCGCTGCTATTCATCACCACAAAAATCCACTGGCAAAGATTAAACACAGTTCAGGGAGCAGAGATGAGCTGGACTTTATTTTTAATCCGCTGGTCATGTGGCAGCAGCACAATTCATCAAATCATACAGACACGGGTCCAGAGCTTCAGTTAATTAAGAACGTATATCACAATACTGGTTGCAGTATTTCAGAAGTCTCTAAAGTCACAGAATGTTGAAAAACATCCAGTGAGCGGCAGTTCTGTGTGTGGCAAACATAAAACTATGCAACTCAGATGGTACAACAGATTGAATCTTCAGGTGAATGGGCTTCAACAGTAACAGACCAAATCGAGCTTTGGATATTTAACACGTGTACGGGACATTTTGACCCAACCATCCACCTGTAGCAGGAATCGAGGTTTAATAAATGTTGATTTTTTTCTTCAATAAGCTGACCAGTGCTTGTCCTGTTCCCACTGTAGCTTGGGATTCAGGTGACATGAGTAAACCAGAAGTTTAGATGTTCTGCCTCAAGGTTTAACATTGAGTAAGGTGCTATAAGGTTTAACATGTTTTGTGATCCGAGATGCTCACCATGTTTATAAAAACATCACTGACACCACAGAAAACACACTGGACCTATGATTTATTATCATTTGCAACTGCACTTTACATAAACTGTCTTACACATATATTTGGACAATTATATACCCATTAAGACCCTTGTGTATTTATACTATTATTTATACTATTATTAATATGTATACCTGCCTGTTACTATATATATAGACTTATTATCATATATGTACATTAGTCATAGTTATAACTATATTAAGCATAGATATATGTCTGTCTCTCTCTGTGTCTGTCTGTCTCTCTCTGTCTGTCTATCTATTTATTCGTTCAACCACCCACCCATCCATTAATTTGTCTGTCTGTCTGTCTGTCTGTCTGTCTGTCTGTCTGTCTGTCTGTCTGATTGTCTGTCTATCTATCTATCTATCTATCTATCTATCTATCTATCTATCTATCTATCTATCTATCTATCTATCTATCTATGTCTGTCTGTCACTGTCTGTTTATTTTTGTGTGTATCTGTTTATCTATCTGTTCATCCAAACACCCACCCACCCAACCGTTTGTCAGTCTGTCCATCTATTTGTTCATCCATCCATCCATCCATCCATCCATCCATCTACTGTATCCATCCATTTATCCATATATCTACTGTATCCATCCATCCATCTATCCATCAATTCATCCATCCATCTACTGTATCATCCATTCATCCATCCATCTAATGTATCCATCCACCCATCCATCCATCTACTGTATCCATCCATCTACTGTATCCATCCATTTATCCATATATCTACTGTATCCATCCATCCATCTATCCATCTACTGTATCCATCCATCTACTGTATCCATCCATCCATCCATCCATCTACTGTATCCATCCATCCATTCATCCATCCATCTACTGTATCCATCCATCCATCTACTGTATCCATCCATCCATCATTCATCTACTGTATCCATCCATCCATCATTCATCTACTGTATCCATCCATCCATCCATCTACTGTATCCATCCATCCATCCATCTACTGTATCCATCCATCCATCCATCATTCATCTACTGTATCCATCCATCCATTCATCCATCCATCTACTGTATCCATCCATCCATCTACTGTATCCATCCATCCATCCATCATTTATCTACTGTATCCATCCATCCATCATTCATCTACTGTATCCATCCATCCATCCATCCATTCATCCATCCATCTACTGTATCCATCCATCCATCCATCCATCTACTGTATCCATCCATTTTCATTATTCACACATATGTATATATGTACATATAGAATATATAGTGTTTTTATTATATTGTAGTAATTACCATACTGTTGTATAATAGTTATTGCATAGCATAGTTAATTTTTTTTATATTATGCTACTCTATTTACTGTACTTACACTGTACTGGAGCTGCTGTAACACTCGAATTTCCCCCATGGGGATCAATAAAGGAATCTTATCTTATCTTATCAGGCTCCATATTAATGGCTCCAGTTTTTTTCTGTTCTAGGTTTAAGAGTTCCAAATAGAGGCCTCTTAGATTTTTAAACCATTCTTTTTCAATTACTTTAATAAATTAAAAGTTTTTATTGAAAGTTTTATTATTATTGCTAATGACATTGTTGTAAGCACATGATTTTGCAATGCAAGCATTTATCTCTGTGTATAATGTTTGTGTGGATGTGTGTGTGTGTCCCAGATCTGGCCTGGTGTTCGGTGAGGACCTACTGCTGAGCTGTGGTTTCCTGCTTTGTAAAGGTCTGGTGTGTCCTCTGGACATCCTCTCGGTCCGTCTCTCATCGGGTCGTCGTCTCTTTTCCTTCCTCTCGCTCGCCTGGGGCTTTGTGGCCGACGTCGACATCGAGAGCGAGAAGTTTCGCAATGTTGGCGCTGTACGCTTTATCGTGGGCACTCTGCGCCGTCTGGCGTCCCTGCGCATCTACCAGGGCAGGCTGGCTTTCCTGCCCGCTCGGGAGGACTCCAGTCTGAAGTCCGCTTCTTCTTCTCCTGCTCGTCCAAGTCCTCCTTTGTTTTTCTGCTCCTCTGTTCAGCGTGTTCAGAACACACCTCAACAGCCATACACAAACAAGAACAACATCCATAACTCTAAATCACAGGAGTCACAGGAACACGGACCATGTGATGATCTACTGCCCGCACTCGGAGATCCGGTACCGACAGACTGGATGATGGAAAAAGAGCAGGACTTTGTCCTTGTTCTGGCTACATGCCACTCTCACCTCGCTGAGGAACTGATGGCAGCACCAGATGCCCACCCTGACGACGGGTACCTACACTTACTGTACATAACAGCGGGTATATCACGTCCAGCCCTTCTCAGGCTTATCTTGGCCATGGAGAAAGGTGCCCACCTGGCGTGCGAGTGCCCGTACCTGGTGTACCGGCGAGTTAAAGCACTAAGGCTGGAGCCCATCACTAAGCCTGGGGTCATCACTGTTGACGGGGAGCAGGTGGAGTACGGCCCGATCCAGGCACAGGTCCATAAGGGATATGCCAGACTCATCTCAGGATGACCTTTGACTTATCCAGACGTGGTTTATCAAAAAATGCCATCCAATAAAAAAAGGATGGAAGGAAAATGTAGTTCAAGTTGAGCTGGTGTTTATGAGTCTCGTTGCTTGAGGGGCACAAGGTGAAATGTTCCAGTTTAAGCATTACAGACCAAGCAGAGTTAAACCAGTCACACCAGAAAGTAGGCACAAACATATTCATATTCACAACCCAGCTACTGGTGCGGTTATTAGTTTAGCCATGATGAAGCGTTTTAGCTGTGGCTAACCAAGAAAAATAATTATTTAATTGAATTCAGATCATATTTACAAGACAGATACACAAAAAGACAGATTTAAAACAATAAAGTATACTAACGCTAACATATACATAGGCTAAATGTTTAGAGAATCACACAGAATAGCGAGAGCACACGGAAAAGTGTAATGTCATGTCAGGAGTAAGTGGAACGAGAAGCTTTTTATAGGTATGTGATGAGCGTCAGGTATCAGAACTCAGGTGGTGATGAGCATTGTGATTGTAGGGATCAGGGTGATGAGTATTTTTAGACTTGGAGTTTGATAATAAATACAAACCTAAAATCAATTAATGTCAATTAATCAGTGATTATCTAAAATTGGTCCTTTTGAACTCCAGCAAATGGATGAATGGATGGATGGATGGATGGATGGATAGATAGATGGATAGATGGATGGATGGATGGATGGATGGATGAATGGATGGACGGATGATAGATATACAGGTAGATGGATGGATGAATAGATAGATTGAAATATGGACGGACAAATGGATGGATAAATAGATGGATGGATGGATAATATATAGATGAATGGATGGATGATGGATAATGAATGATAGATAGATAGATAGATAGATAGATAGATAGATAGATAGATAGATAGATAGATAGATAGATAGATAGGTAGATAGATAGATAGATAGATAGATAGACAGACAGACAGACAGACAGACAGACAGACAGACAGACAGACAGATAGATAGATTTATGGATGGATGGATGGTTGGGTGCATGGATGGATGATAGATGGATATATGATGGATGGATGGATAATATATAGATGGATGGATGGATGATAGATTAGATGGATGGATGGATGGATGGATAGATGGATGGATAGGTAAGTAGATAGATAGATAGATAGATAGATAGATAGATAGATAGATAGATAGATAGATAGATAGATAGATAGATAGATAGATAGATAGATAGATAGATAGATAGATAGATAGATAGATAGATAGGTGTGTTTGATCAGTTTGGTTATGAGCACAATCAAGGTTTTTGGTTTATTTGTGTGATCTTTACTTAATTTATCTTTCTTGTTTATGAGTCACTATGAGATACTGTTATGTTTCTTTTTTTTTACTTGATGAGAAGCAATAAAAAGTTTTTCTTTTTCAAAAACAAAACATTGGTACTCTTGGTACTAATATACCATATAAAAGGAAGTGGTAGCAATAGTCATTTCATTACATTAGACAATATGATCTATATTTATAGTTTTATAAAGCCTATAATTTTGTCATTATAAATGTATCATTCAGATGACCTGAGGTGTCCCAGTTTTAGATCAGGGGTGTCCAAACTTTTCTTGGTGGGGACCAAATAGAATAAAAAAATATGCAGAGACGGGGCCACAGACTATTTAGAAATAATACAAATACAAATATAACAGAGCTCCTGATTACTAACAATTAGACTTCCTTTTTTTGAGTGACTGATGATCTATCGTCTACAGTGTCATTTAAACTAAGATTTTGCCGATTTCACTCACCAGTTTATAATCCTAATGGTCAGGTTATTATTATTAAATTAAACATACCCACTTCCCTCTGAACTCAGTGAAAAAATATTCATTTTTCCAGTGCATTCGCCTCTGTGTTTATACAAAACCTGGGAATGTTAATGTAGGTGTAACGTTAATGTTTTGAGTCGGGGGAAGGTTTAGATTTGTTTTATGTGATAGAGACACAGAGTTCAAACAGTTCAAGGTTTAAAAAAAAAAAAAAAAAAAAAAACCCTGCTTAATAGCAGCACAACTTAAATTTTGTTTCTATGGAAACGGGATGCAAATGGCTTGCGGGTCGTAGTTTGGACGTCCTTGTTTTAGTGGGTCTTAGCTGTTTTGACAGCATATTAGGTGGGTGGTCCTAATATTTTTGCTCATTAGTGCATACTGTAATAAAAACAAAAGCAAATATCAATGTTAGTTAGTTGTTACTGAGCTTTAAGGTGTATTAACTGCATAAATGCAACTGATTTCATGACTGTTTGATTTGCTTTGCACTAAACTAGAGAAATACTAAAGATAATTTCAATACAAGAGCTGTTACACCTACACTTCTGTTCAAATGTAAGTACAGTTATTGAAAATTGGAAACATCTAGGAGCAACAATGGCTCAATTTAAAAGCCACATCAGCTCAGAACTGGACTGGAGTGCTAAAGCATATGTATATAAAAAATCTTGGTTGTGACACTCTTGAGTTCAAAACTGCCCCTGGAGGAAAGATAAGCAAAATAACGGTCAATCAGGACTTTGTGGATTGAGTTTTAATGGTCAAACAGCCTAACACGAGCCTCAGATCAAAACACACAATGTCATTCATCAGCTGGAGTGATGTATTGCACAATAATGTTGGACTATGGAGCAATAAAAACATGTTCTAATGATGAATTGTACTAGAAATAATAATCTGCTGCATATAAATAATAAATATACAAATAAATATTTTCCACTGAATGAGATGTGAGTGATATTTGAAATAACATCCACACTGCCAAGGTCAGGTCGGAAAAATCAGTTGTACAGTAGAACTTATGATACTGGATTGTGGAATTGTGTTCTTTCATATTTGTGGCAGCAGTTTGGTGAAGGTTTTAGTTTTATAGCAATGGACCTTCTTTTGTTTTCTTTGGCACAACACAAAATTTAGAAATGGGTTGGACAAAAGTATTGATGCCTTTTGAAAATGGTAAGGAATAATAGGATTTTAATCATGTGATTGCAGTAAAAGGTGCTACAATCTGGAAATCCCATGTTCAGTTTAAACTCAGGAAAGTGACTCAGTCTTTGTGTGTTTGTACCACACTGAAAAGAAGGAAGAGCAAAGAGGATGAAGAAGTAAGAACCAAAACTGTGCATGAGTGTGGACAATCTCAAGGCTACAAGTCCGTCTCTAGGGAATTTAATGTTCCTGTGGCTACTCTGCTCAAAATCATTAAAAAGTCGTAAGATTTTTAGTCCATGGTGCTATAGTTGACCTCCCTTGTTTTAGACGGATGAAAAAAATTGATGGAAGATTAAAACAGAGGATTATTAAATTGTGATTAAAGGACCTTGATAAAGCCAGACTGGAGTTTGCCAGAATTTTTTTTTTTTTTAGGAAAAACTATATTAACGACAACTATCATTTCCAGACAATGAGAAAACATCTTCCATATGGTCCATCTTTATGTTTTGGGCAAGCATTGCAGCTTCTGACACTGGATGCCCTGACTGTGTGCATGGCATCATAATATCTGATGACTACCAATGAATTCTTTGTCAGAGATCATGGGTCTCGACAATGACCCAAACCAGTGTGGTGGAATATGAGCAGCTTTATAGTATACCACCTTTCTGCAAAAGTATGTACACCTTCGGTCAAATTTCATCTTCTGTTAAACATCTAAGTACAAATCACATTGATCACATTGAATAATTGATGTGCGTGCACTAAAGTTTGCAGATTAAAGGCAGTGTTTAAGTTGGTTCAAATGTGACATTCAGCATGGGTGTTTAAACTTTTTTTTGGCTTTTTTGTTTTCATGTTTTAAAATAATAAACTGAATACTGTTTCGACAAAAGGAACTGACCCTTCATTATACATATCTAGAAAATTCCTTTGCCTTTAAAAAAAAAAAATTGTTTAATATCCATGTAATTAATAAATGAGCAGAAAATTTGACTGGGACTGAGGACTCAGTGACTCACCAAGGATCATGGGAACCTTCTTATCATGGGAGTTTCACAGTGGGTTGTGCTGTTGCCACACAGCTAGAAAGATCTGAGTTCGAATCCCTAGATGGACTAAGTCGTTTCTGTCTGGATTTTTTGTGCTGTTTGCATGTTCTCCTCGTGTCTGTGTGGGTTTTCTCTGGATGTTCCGGTTTCCCTTCACAGTCCAAAGACATGTAGTCAGGTTAATTTGAGATATTGTGAATGTGTGTGTGTGTGTTTGCCCTGTGATGGACTGACGACCGGTTCGCGATATATCCTCTCGTTCGCCCAATGAATCAAACCCACCGAGACCCTGATCGGAATAAAACGGTGGTAAAAGAATAAAGAAAGAAATGAAGGACTTATATGGGACTGTAGTGCCATCTTGTGGACACTTTAAATATCTCCGATATTTGACCCGCATGTCTGGCGTCTCATGTTCAGGTATGATTATTTGATTTACATTTATTTATCTGATTATTTTAACGATTATTTATAAAGTTTGATACATAAAATAGTTCATATAATTTCAAATTAAATGTGTTGGCGCTTGGTCACATGATCATGATGAAGTCACATGACCACATGCTGTGTGGCACTCACTCGACCCGGTAATAATGAATAATTAATAAACGTACTATTATTATAATATTATATTAATATAAATATGCTTTAATAATTGTGAACGGCCTCATAATGCATTTTACTTTGTAAAGAATAGTATTGTTTACACACACACACACATTGTGTTTTACTTTTGTCAACATCAGACAATATTAACTAGTTTTAAAAAAGGTTTGTGTGATTCTTATCCCTTAATTATTAAAACCACGTTGTTTTCTGTCACCTATTGGTATTAAAACACTAAATATTTTAATGCCCTCTTGCCAACCGTCCCGTAAAATACGGAATCGTTCCGTATTTGGAAACTAAATGTCGCGTTCCGTATTGAACTGATACTGGACGCGCTTTGTTCCGTATTTTTATCAATGGGAAAGAAACGCTGCAGATAATTAGACTGTTCAATACTAGAGCTGGGCGGTTCCTGAATCACCCGGGTTAATGATCCGAATCTTTGTACTGAATCAGGAATCACGAGTCCGAAATCTCAATTAACCCGGATTCTACGAGTCCTCTGACTGGCTGCAGCTCAGTATACAAGGCGAGTGAGCCGACTCACTGGAAACACCTCTGACTCAGATGATTTGGCTGAACCGACTTCACTCCAGTCCGTGAATCTAAGTAATAAGTTAAATATTCCAATAAACAAGCGGTTAAACACACTGTATTATCAGTAGTAGTGGAAGAGATTAGTAATGCAGCATATTTTCTTGTCAGCAAAAGAACAAAATATAGTTATATTATTATTAAAATGCAAATGCTTACAGGCTACTTTAGTACTGTACCACTTAAGGAGTATCATAGCCACCATGGTAATTTTAAACACTTGACCCATTAATATACCCATCTGATTGGTAGGTGATTCAACCCCCCCTCCCACATGGTCAAGATTTCACTTAAAAAAAAAGTGTCAACTGGTCACTGAGAAGAGACGTGTGAGGTGCCAAGAGAATTAAGAGAGATGGATTTATTTACAGAAGATGAGTGCATGGAAGACAAGTGATATTTGGATGCATTTTAATGCAATAAATCAGTCGCAATCAGAATGTCAGTACAAGTGACTCAACTGACTCAAGTGACCCAAGTGAACCGGATCACATTACTGAGTGACTCAGATTAACCCGAGTCCATAAAATGAACCGAATTTACCACCACTATAAATACTCCGCTGTTTAAGTAGCACAGTAGGCAGCGCGCATCGCGCAGCCTCATCTGCCTTAGGTCCAGGCTTAGGGCGAAACTAAAGTAACACAAGCAGGGCCGGTGCAACCTTAACCCCCCCAGCTGTTGAGGGGGGCTGAGGTCAGGGCTCTGTGCATAGGGTTGCCAACCGTCCCGTAAGAGGCAATGAGTACAAGGCCAAGTGCACCGCCTGCCATCCGGCTTTTTCTGTTAGTCACGGCAGAATTTGTGACATTTGTGAACTTGAGAACGAAGCTAACCCACGCCCCCTCCGACACGTGGGCAGCATGCCGTATGCATCTCATCACCTACACTTTGACGAGTGCAGTGCAGCTCAGCGTGGTGTACGGAGAGACACACCCTGAGGGCCCTCTTTTCTCATCTCTGTGCAGGTGCCAATATTGATTTATTTTAACCCAGATCTGGGTGTTAGATACCAGGGTTACTTCTTTGAAAGCTACCAATTACTTCACACTGGAAAAAGCTGAACTACGGCAAAGATTACCCTAGGAAGAAATCTAGTTATCTAGTAAATTACTTAAACTAATTTAAACTACTTTGTGGAAGAAAATATCAAATTGACAGTGTACATGTGATATGAAATTCTAACAGTAATATAATACAAAAAATATATTTCATAAAATAATTGTTTAATGAAACAATTTTCATCACTCATCTAGTCATGTCCAATTGCGTCCTCTATACTGATTTGACCCTTCACCGCTGACTGAAGACGCCTCTCAACTGACATACGCCCCTCCGGCACAAACAGTCAGTACAGACTGCATTTTTCATCTGCAAGAGTCGAGTTCATACACCGACGGACACTGTGTACGGAGGGCCAAACCCCCATCAGCATTATTCCTCAGCCCTGTGCAAGCGCCACCAGTCAGCCAGCAGGGGCCGCAGTTGCACCAGTCACGAGTACCTATGATCCGACTTATTACCCCTATGAACAACAGCCAATCGTTGTTCATGCAGCTGCCCAGTCGGAAAGCAGAGCTGAGATTTGATACAATGTATTAGAAACTCCAACTCTGGTGTGCTAGTGTGCTGTTTTAGCGCTGCGCCACCTGGGCGGCAATCTAAACTGTTTTTGCACTAATGTTTGAAATTATTTTATAATACCAGGTCTGTTTAATTTTTTAAAAAATGTTAAACTGCTGATTTGCACGTTTAAAGAATTCTTGAAGGAGTACATGTCAGTGTGAAGATGGATTATGTAAAAATGTTGTTTGCTCTATTGAAAAAAAAATTAAATGATGTTCTTTATGCACGTTGTTTTGCCTAAAATATGTTTCTGATTTATTATTATAAAAAAGGAAAATAATATATGTTAAACAGCCTAAATAAAACATTTTGATAATGTTCCTATGACAGTGCTCCCGCTCAGGTAAACACCCGCCAAGCCACCCCCCACCCTATGCCTTCCGCCAATCCGCCAGCCCAGGGTTATTTCCTTATGCCTTATTTCCAGTTCTGAAAGTTGGCAACCCTGTCTGTGCACTAGAGTTTCTTTAAATTGATCTTTTCTTCATGTCTTTATAGAGCTTGCTTTGTGCACAGAGGCAGGAAAGGGCATTCCTTAAACTGTTGCTGCAAAGTAAACATATAAGCATATAAGTTCCTTTACATAATTGATTTATTACACCTGTTAGTAATTGCTGTGGCTGAAACACATGAATTAAGGGCCGTCCCAATACTTCTGTTCGTATAGTGTATGTTATGCATCAATAAAATAATAAAACACAAGACTCGTTTCTAACTGAGAATACAAATACTGTTATTCTTTATTAAAATCTGTAGAGTTATAAAATCAGATAAGTTATGCAGACATATATTTATATTTAAGACAGACTGGAGAACACCAAATGGAGTAACTTGTAGGAAAGCACCACTATATTTAATACACACAAAAGAAAATCCACATTTATATGTATAAAATGTCATTATATATCTCTTTACTTTTAATAAAACAGAAAGGAATTTATGTAGCCAAATCCTTCATTCTTAAA
This sequence comes from Trichomycterus rosablanca, assembly GCF_030014385.1. Classification (NCBI taxonomy): domain Eukaryota; kingdom Metazoa; phylum Chordata; class Actinopteri; order Siluriformes; family Trichomycteridae; genus Trichomycterus; species Trichomycterus rosablanca. The sequence continues at coordinate 45,852,413 of NC_085989.1, read as the reverse complement.
ACCCAAAAAAATTTTTGAAGCTAAATTCTGTGCAAAACAAAATCCCCCAGACCCCCAATTTATTTTATAAAAAAAAAAAAAAATAATTCAAACATTAGACAACTGTGCATACCCCTGCTTTATTTTTTCTGAGGATTTTTATTATCTAAATGGTAACCTCATAAATCTGGCCTGCAACCCGCTCGCCCACTAACTCAATCATTCTGAGCAGGTGAAAGTTCTTCCACAAGAGGGAGGTGTTGCCTAATGTTCAAATGTACTGCACATTAATGTACTTTTAAATGTAGAACCCCAGGACCCCACTTTGAGAACCAATGTCTTAAACATTTATCCTTCACCACAACCTGTAAAATTTTCCTTCCGGTAAGAACTTCTTTCCCTTAATATGATATTTTAGCAGAGTAACTGAAGCTGTTGTAGGAGACGCTATCGACCGAGTCAGTAGACGTGACTGGAAGCAGGAGGAGTCCGGTAGTCTCATCTTTCTTGCAGAGTGCCATGGCCTCCTTGTACGTAATTCTTGATTTTGTATTAGGGTCGACCAGTTCCTTCATGTGTTTGTGGTCGTCTTCCAGCTCTCTGAGTGTTTGCTGGGTGATCATATTGGCGTCAACGCCACTTTGTAGGTTTATTCGGCCGGGTGTGTTGGGATCCACTAGACCACCCGTGAGATACTGTGCTTCCAGGTACCTTTTGGCATTCTCACTGGGGATCAAGCCCTTCTGAGCTGCCTGGCCCACTGACAGACGTTCCTTACTTGCAGGGTCCTCGACACCTGTAAAGGCCTTTTGTGCGATGATGAGCTTTTGCAGCAGAGTCGGGTCGATAAGGCCACGTTCTACTGCCTTGTGGACCGAGAAGCGTTCCTTTTTGTTGATGTCCACAATTCCTCCTGTGGCGGCTTGCACTTCCAGAAGCTTCTGAGCGGTGTCTGGGTCGATTAGTTTACGGGTCATGGCGCTACGCACGGACATGCGACTTTTTGTCGTGGTGTCCAGAATTCCGGAGATTGGGAAGGTGTCCTCTCCGGTGCTGTAAAGTGTGGTGCTGCTTAGATTAGTGCTGCTCAAGGATAAAGAGCGCTGGAGGGATGATTGAGATGATGAGCTGAAGCTCCTCATCAGAGACGACGACGATACGCTTTTAACCGGCGAGGATGGAGGTATGATTTCGGTAATAGTTGCTCTTCTGGTCTTTTCTCCAGCAACCTTAAGAGCAAACACTGAGATGGGAACTTTGCCTTCTTTGTACTGCTGGACATCATACTGGGTCAGCCTGCCTGCTAGCAAGGCTTCTTGAATAGAGTATTTCTTTCCACTCTTGAGATCCATAAGGATAGCGGTTTCCCCATCGGGTCCGGAAGTGGTTATTTCCTCCCAGCTGCACTCAAGAGTCTGGAGATGCATATAATAGCTCCGGTCGATAAGACCTTGCATATAGGCATCATATGGCGACATATCTTTTCCAGTCTCGGGATCCAAAATAGTAATTTTTGTAGATTTAGTTGTTTCTGTGGTGAGCGAATCAGAACGGTCCTCTTTCTTTATGCTATCCCTCAGCTGGATAATAGTGATTTCTTTCTTTTGTATTTTTTCTTTTTCAGCGTAAATCTCCTTTTCTAAAATCTGTAAATCTGACTCCAGCTTAAAGAGCTTTTGTTTAAACATTTGGCTTCTTTCACTCATCAGTTTAGACTCTTGCTGGAATCTTATAGTGATCTCGGTTCTTTCTCTCTCTAGACTCTTCAACTCCCGGAGCAATTCGTCCCTTTCTTTCTTTAGAATAGTAAGTGTTTGGGTAAGAGTGGTCTCCTCTCTGGTGTATGTCGTGACCGTGGTTTGAACACGGGTTATTTTGGTTTGGATGTGCTGGATTTCTTCTTCGTGGTTTCGTCTGGCAATCCTCACTTGAGATATTTGGTCTTTCAGGCAATTTCTTTCAAGGTCTAAAGTGTGGTCCTTCTCATACCGGATCACCTCCTTATAGATAGTCTTCTCCACAGACTTCTCTTTGGTCATGGTCTCCACTCTGAGCTTAAGGTTTTGGATGTCCCTTAACAGTGCGGTCGTCTTGCTGCTCTCCCTTTCGATTTCGATGCGAAGGCTATTTATTTGTCGGTCTGTATCAGAATCTCTCTCTACCCTTACGACCTCCTCGATGATGATCTTTTCCTGAGGGGGTGGAGCATTTTCGAATGTGAGAACCAGAGACCTGATCTCTATGAGCTCTGCATCAATAGTGATCTTCTTCTGCTGAACATCCGACTGCTGAATCAGTATTTTCTTCTCCTGAACGATGGCTCTCAACTTCCGGACTTCTTCCTCCACTGTCCGACGGGACGTCAACTCCTCGGTGAATCTCCTGGACAGGCTTTCATGTTCGATGATCTGTTTTTGATCCTTCTGGAGGATTATGACTTCCTGGTATACAATCTTTTCTTGGTACCTCTGTTTTTCCAGCGTGATGAATTTCTGGCGAATATCGATGACATGCTCTTCCATGATGCGAATGAGTTGAAGCTCCTCTTGCAACTCTTTCCTGAGCTGTTCGGCCTCCTTCTCGACCAGAGGATTGATCTCATATTTAATACGTTCAGTTGTAATTACCTTCATCTCTATCCTAGACCTCTCGACCTTCCACTCATCTCGTTCTCTGCGCAGAATGGACAGCTTCTCCAATGTAGTGTGGTAGGTGGCCTGAATCTGGCTCAGGTGTTCCTTCAGCCTTATTAATTCCCGAGTTACTTCTGGACTTCTCTCTTCTATTATGACTTCCTGGAAGACTTCCTTCACCTCTACCCTGGGTTTCTCGGAATGCAGAATTGTGATGTCCACGGTCACCAATTTTACCGTTTTCTCAATTTCAACTCGCTTTGATAACCATTCCTGAATCTCTTTTCTCAGACGCCTCAGTTCTATCTCAGTATCAGGATCAATTCTGTAGACTTCATTGACAGTTTCCCTGAACTCTATCTTTTGTGTCACTTTCTCAACGTGGGTGTAACGGACCTCTAGGCTTTTAATCTCGGTTAGCATAACAGTGATTTCTTGCTGTATTTCCTCCAGGCTTCTACGCAGAATATGCGACTCTCTTAGGGTTTCTTGGTCTTGCTCCACCTTCAGTACCTCTTTCGTGATAATCTTGGGTTGTATAGTTGGGATGATTCTCTCCAAAGAGCTCATCTGGCTTGTTATTTGGAAGATTTCACTGGTTAGGTATTTGGACCTGGTGCTTATCTCAGAGAGTTCTTCCCTGAACGCAATGACAGCTTTCAGCATTTCAGGATCCTTCTCTATTTTTACCACCTCTTTCTTTACCACCCTCTCTATAATTGTTTGCTTCTTATTTTCCAAGTACATGAATTCAGAGGTTTTCTGCACTATTTCCGTCTCCCGCACTTGAATTTCCTCCCTCAGCCTTCGGAACTCTTCTCGGATGAAAATCTCTTCCTTTTCCAGTTTGAGATCCCTTCCAAACTCAGTCATCACCTTGAGTATCAGCTTGGGTTTGATGTTTTCGGCTTCGTGCTCTAGACTAATGACCTTTCTATTGATGATTTCGATCTCAGAGTGGACCATGGAGTGTCTCAGGATCTGTTCATCTATTTCATTTTTCCAAGCCACCAGGTCTGCCTCCAGTTTGGAGTCGCGGTAGTACTGCACCGTCTCTATCTCCTCCACCCTCTCTACACCCCTCCGGCTTCTTAGGGCCACAATTCTGGTTCTGTAGTTCTCCATCTCGTTCTCAGCGTGAATACGTCGGGAGATCTCGTCCGCCAGGTCCTTTTTCAGGTTCTCCACTTCTTCCAGTTCCATCTGCTGGTACACCACCACCCGATTCACCACCGTTTCTTGCTGTAATGGGGGTGAGAAGGAGATGCTTATTGTTGGTGTGTTTCCACACTTTATTTACATATTTAATTAATGCACAATTATCAGTATTAATATTATTATTTTTTTATTTTATCAAATGCCTAAGTCTTAAAAAAAGCCTTAAATCCATCCAGGTCACACCAGAAACTTGCCTTGTTTGTCTGTCTATCTATCTATCTATCCATCTGTCTGTCTGTCTATCTGTCTGTCTGTCTGTCTGTCTGTCTGTCTGTCTATCTGTCCGTCTGTCTGTCTGTCTGTCTGTCTATCTATCTATCTATCTGTCTGTCTTTTCATCTATCTATTTATCTGTATGTCTGTCTATCTATCTGTCTGTCTGTCTGTCTGTCTGTCTGTCTGTTTATCTTTCTGAACGTAGCCAAACCCTGTGGCGACAAACTTATACCACATACAGATACCCATTTACACCATAGTGTTAAGAAATAATGATAATTTCTAATTTTCTTCACAAAAGATGGACGTCCTAAATGCTCTTTCTCAATGGCAGCAGCATTTAAAATCATAAATCACAAAAAGTAATTCTCACCTTATTGACCATGTTGCTGGACAGTAGCATTTGGTCATACAGTTGGCTGTTCTCTGCCAACACTTCATAGTAGCTGTTGACAACATCTTTTTCCTAGAAGTAAAGAGAAACATTGATGACATGTAGTATCACCAAAATGTAATTGAATTGGAAACCATAATTATTTTATCTTTAACTTACCATGTACTGTGAAGCTTCAGCGAGAGTGAGAGTCTGCCAGGATCTTATTTCAGACTGTGTGTCGCTGACACTGCGGTGGTATTGATAAGTAATGGCTTCATATTCCTGATACCAAAGACAAAAGATTCAAATTCCTCGTTTAATGTGCCAGTCAAGCAAAGGTTCAACTTGCAACCCCTGAACCATCTGTGGTTCCACACTTTGGTCCTATAAGTCTATTGGTTAAGTATATTAGTACGTGTGTAGGGTCGACTACACTAGCATTTGGCCACTTTTGCAGCCTGTTTTGGCCCAGGAAACAAAAAGGTTGAGAACCCCTGACTTAGAGGTTATAAAGACTACATTCATATTGGGTCTGTCTGAAAACCTAGTGAGCTTACTTGCTGCCTACTGCTTACCTGGGCAGCTGCTTTAGTGGAGAGGATTCTAATTAGACATCAAACTCATAAGGCAGATTATTTAGATGCACTACTTATACAGCGATTACGTCACCAGTAAGCTAACACACTTAGCCTCAGGCCATTCAAACCAATGTGCTGAGGCTGCACAACCCGCTAGCATGCCGAAAACTGTTAAACTGTCCCTGACGAGCCTGAATTTACAAATAAACACCACTTCTACACCTTTATACACATTAAAAATCAGTGAGAATTTATTTACATTTGAAAAGAACTCCGTTGGTTGCTCCACATTCGTCCACCATGTTTGTAGTTTTTTTGTGAGAAAAGTCGTGCCGCACTGAATGCTGGGATTGCCTTCACCTCTAAGAAAGCGTCAGACGGTCCCTCGTTATTCAGTCAGATTATCACTCAGAATTAAGGCACCTCGGTAGGAGCATTTTAAGAAATCTAAGAATTTAGACATGCCCTCTTCTCGGGAGCGTAGGATGCATAAATTGCGTCTATGTAGAAAGATCACTAGTTTTTCAGACAGACCAACAGTCAAGGTTTGGGATAGACAACCAAATTTAGTAACTTTTAAATTGCAGTACACAATACCTCACTATGGTGTCTCAGTTTATAAACAAAATTGGTGGCTTCTGTAACACTGAAATATGTTGTTGTTCAGAAAAAATGTCCCTATTGACCCACTATAAACTATCTGTGGGGTGATTTTAGGATGACTTTGACGCATAAAGAATCTACAAGGACCCAGTTATGGGCATCTTACATAATGAAAAACATGCAGTACATAGTCACCTGGGGCCAAGTGGCCAACACTAATAGACCAACAATTTACCACTTAGCAAAGTTATGTGGGTAAATACATAAATATTATGCCTTAATTTTGCAGGTAAGTGCTTGAATGTTACTGATAGTGATTCTGGTTGTGGAACACAGTTATCATTTTCTTTCATAACCAAACTGACAATATAAATTAGAATATGGACTTCACTAAAGTGACTGCCATAGTTAGCTGCTGTATGAATGCTGCCACAATATTGTTTGTTTATTAGGATTTAAACATCATGTTTTACACTTAGGTTACATTCATGACAGGACAGGTAGTTACTCGTTACACAAGATTCATCAGTTCAAGTTTAATGTCAAACACAGACATGGCCAATTTGTGTCTTCAATTCATCTCACTTGCACGTCTTTGGACTGTGGGAGGAAACCAGAGCTACTGGAGGAAACCCACACAGACACAAGGAGAACATACAAACTCCACACAGAAAGGACCCAGACCGCCTCACCTGGGAACTGAACCCAGGACCTTGTTGCTGTGAGGCAACAGTGCTACCCACTGAGCCACCCTGTAGCCACATCAAGAAAACGACTCAGAAACACTAGACCTACCTTAAGGATGTCCTGCAGTTCAGTGGAAAGCTTTAAAATTTGATCCACATCATAAGATTTCTTCTTAAGCTCTTCAATAGTCCACTGTAATGAGATATTTACTGTTTAATAAAACATTGGTCATGTACAGTGTTTCATATAATTACATATGATGAAGCAATAAACTGACCTTCTGTGCGTAATGCTTGTAGGTGATCTCAGTGTAGGTGTCTGAAGAATAAACATTGGTGTTGTGTAAGTGGTTGAGGAACTTGCTTAGAGAGTTAACAGCAGACTGGAAGCTGTTGTTTTTCTGTTCTGCCTCTTTCATCAGCGTCAGTCTGGAATGACATGTCAAGAGGTGACGTGCTGGCAAAAGTCTTTTACATTAGTAAACCCTGTGTTTTCATTAGGGCTTTGGTTAATTTAGCCCATTGCAGATCCCAATCTCTATGCTAGCAAGACGTTAAAAATATTTCTTAAATTAAAATACATCAGTTCAATTGTTGTGTCTGAATGCAATCCAATATTAAATCAATTACATAATATTTTAAAAGAAACAAACCAAAATAGAGTTTTAATATTTAATACCGTGTTCATATAAAATATTACTTTTAAGGCCTTAAATTAATATAAAGTAGATTCAGACATTGTATAAGTACCAGGCTGTGGTATCATTTCCACAGCAGTTAGGTCTGACACCCAAACTAAAACCGTTTAACTCCGGCCAGAAGGTTTCAGAAAGTGTATTACACACTCACCTGTGCTCCAGATGGTTGACGATTTTGGCATAGCGGTTCCTGAGATTCTTAACCTCCGTTTCCTGGCGGTAAATATCAGGACAGTACTCCTGGAAACTTTTCTGCAGGTGGCCGCACAGCTCCTCCGTGAGGTTCAGATCCTTGTTCAGTTTCTGGATTTCTACCTGCTTCACTTTGACGTCTGTCTGAATGTTCTAAACGAGGAAAAGTCAAAGACAAACGTGGTTTTACTTTCTCATGATGGTGAACATTTATATGCTGGATGACAGATTGAACAGATTTAAGTGATTTTATTTATTTATTTATTCTATTTTATTGATGCATTTTCTTCCATTTTTCTCCCAATTTAGCATAGTCAATTTGTCTTCCGCTGCTGGGGGATCCCTGATTGCAGTTGAGGTGGGTATATTGCTGCTCACGCCTCCCCTGACCCGCGCACAGCCCTTAGCTGAACCCTTTTTCACCCATGCATTCTGCACAGGCGCCTCTCTATCTGCCAATCAGGGTCCTTACACAGTGTTTGAAGACCCCACCCACATAGTTTAGTCATCTCGCCCTAGCAGAAACGTGTCTGCTGAAGGCACTGCCTATTATGCCCACTAAATGGCGCCCAGCCGACCTGTGGCAACTCCGAGTTTTGAACCAAGAAGTTCAGAATCTCGGCGCTGGTGTGCTAGCGGAATATCCTGCTGCGCCACCTGAGCGACATGCTTTTTTTGTTTTTAATAAGTTGTAAAGATTGCAGAAGTGAATAAAATTCCACTAAAAACAAGGGTAATGTTGATTTGGTGATCTCCCTACATAGACACATTTTACATCATCCTACGCTCCTGAGAAGAAGGCATGTCTAAATTCTTAAATTCCTTAAAATGCTCCTACTGATGTGCCTTAATTCTAAGTGATAATCTAAATGAAGACGGCCCTAGCAATCCTACGGCAATTCAGTTAGCAATCGGTTAGTCAAAACGTCCACAAATGTTGAAGTGTAAAGCAGCTAAAAACTTCACTCGAGTAACTGTGTTTGGAAAACTCTCAACCAATTCTGTGGACGCAGGGTTGGGGGGGGTTTGTTTTTGTCTTTGTGACAGAACATGAAGCCTCGCACTGTCGCTGAATGTTCTAGGTTTACATTCAACTATTAAAGTAGCTGAGCTGTGTATCATAGCTTCTATTTATATATGAGTGTAATTTAATGACGTGCTGTGAAATGTGGCTTTTTTCTTTAAAAAATTTGTGAAATGTGTGATTTTTAAAAAAACAGGTCTCTGACATTAAGCACATTGTCATGTGAATTTAGTTGGGCTCTAATTATACTGTACAACCCCTATATTTCCTTGGCTGCACCTGTTAGGGGTCGCCGGCGGATCGTGATCTGCCTTATTGATTTGGCACAGTTTTTACGCCCGATGCCCTTCCTGACACAACCCTCCCTCTTTATCCGGGCTTGGGACCGGCACTACAATGCACTGGTTTATGCATCCTAGCTGCTAGGTACCTATAGGACAACCCCTTTATTGGTTTGTTTGTTTGTTTGTTTATTAGGATTTTAACGTCATGTTTTACACTTTGGTTACATTCATGACATAAACGGTAGTTACTAATTACACAAGATTCATCAGTTCACAAGGTTATATCAAACACAGTCAGGGACAGTTTAGTTTCTCCAATTCACCTCACTTGCACGTCTTTGGACTGTGGGAGGAAACCGGAGCTCCCGGAGTAAACCATGCAGACACGGGGAGAACATGCAAACTCCACACAGAAAGGACCCGGACTGCCCCACCTGGGGATCAAACCCAGGACCTTCTTGCTGTGAGGTGACAGTGCTACCCACTTAGCCACCGTGCCGCCCCCTTTATTGGTATAATGACAATAAAGTTAAATCAAACTGAACTGAATTGACTAAAAGGGAAATTGGTCTCTTTGGTTAATCCTTTATCCAGTTTCACAATTAAAGGTAAAAATTAGAAGATAAAAGCTATTTAGTAATAAACATGTTTAAAATAAATGAAACTTGTTAATATACGTTGGTGAAATTGGCACTGTTCTTTATTTTTTACCTCCAGTAATTTGATATGATCCTCAATGGCATTGGGCTTGTTGTAGATGATGGTGTCTCTGCCCAGTCGGTCCTCCAGCCCATTCAGAGTCAAATCTACCCTCTTGATTTGTTCTTCCAAGGGCATAACAGCATTGGCCCTTAAAAAAACAACATTAAAAATCACAAGTGTGCCTTCATGTACTTCAAAAGTCTTTATAGCAGTTCAACAGAAAGAACCTGTTTGGTTCTTTAAAGAAGCTTCTGAAGAACCAAATGACTCTTTAACATGTTGTAATCATAACACCAAGAAAAAGAACTATACTATAATCTAAGATGAACCTACTTTTGGCCGTAGAGCTCAGTAATGGTGTTGAGATCCTCAATCTTGTTAGTAGCAGTGCTGAGTTTTTGCGCTAGGAATGGTGAGCTGGATAGCTGATGGTTGATTTCTCGTTGAATTGAAGCTTTCTCTGATTCCAGATTCCTCAAGGTGGAGACGGCTCTCTAGAACAGACACACAGCAACACATCAAAATAATTAGGTTTTGGAAGTCATACAAATCCTAATCTTAATACTATAAACTCATCACCAAGACTCTGTGGTTAATCAGTGGAAACATCCGGCTATAAACCACTTTAATTATAAGCACAGGATTGTAATGTTCACCTCCTTTTATTTATTGATTTATTAGGATTGTAACATCATGTTTTACACTTAGGTTACAATCATGACAGGACTGGTTACACAAGATTCATCAGTTCAAGTTTATTGTCAAACAAACAGTCATGGACAATTTAGTATCTCCAATTCACCTCACTTGCACGTCTTTAAACAGTGGGAGGAAACCGGAGCTCCCAGGGGAAACCCACACAGACACAGAGAGAACATGCAAACTTCACACAGAAAAGACCCGGACCGCTCCACCTGAAAATTGAACCCAGGATCTTCTTGCTGTGAGGTGACAGTGCTACCCACCGAGCCAACGTGCTGCCTTCTTTGCCATTTTGCACCTGGTATTTCAATTTCTACCTTTACTTGCTTTTATTTTTCAATTGTCTAATTTTTTTTTACACTTTTACATAAAAAAATTGCAAATTTTGAGTAATATATATTTTCTCTAATTACTAATGTGTTTTTTTAGGAATTGTGTAACATAAATCCTCAGTCAGCTCTGCTATCGTCCATCCGGGCACCTAAACTGACATAATTGGCTTGCATGGGGGAGGGAGGATCAAGGGGATTCCTTATGGCCGGTCAATGGTGTCTGCACAGAGGCGGGGAATAATAGGGATCAGTGCATGACTCTCCATGCGTGATACGGATTTCTATATGAACCCGCCAAGTGCAAGTGAAAAGAAGCGGTCAGTACTGCACACATGTCGGAGGGGGCATGTGTTAGTCACGATTCTCCTAGATCAGGAGTGGAGGCGAAATACTATGGTAATTGGACACAGAGGAAAATTTAGGCATCTCCCTCTTACCTCATGCTCTCGGATTCGGACTGCAAGGTCCCCGGTGTGATCAGATCGAGCCAGAGGGGTTCTCAGTCTGCCCAGAACCTCCTTCTCCAACTTCATCAGATCAGCGATGAGCTGGTCCAGGCGGTCGTCGTCCCTGCTGGCTCGAGAGAGTACTGGGAGGCTGGCTGAGTCAGGAGTACTGGACATGGACACTGAAGGGAGGAAACACCAGATCAGGGTTTGGTTTGGGTCTGTGTTCATTTAGTCTTTCAGTTCTGAACATAATGGACATCGTACCTTTCCGGGTGACCTTCACCACCTCCTCAGTGGGGCTCCTGATGGAGGCCTGGAGAGACGATCTTCTCCTCTTCAGACTAGCAAAGTCATGTTCCAGGCTGCACATGAAGTGAGTCACAAGCATTAGTTTCACAAGTATGTGGACGCTTGAACCTGAGCTTGTCAGACGTCAAATACAATACCAAAACCATGTGCATTCATTTAAAATATATTTTTCCTTTGGGGGCTATAACAGTCTCTACTCTGTTGAGGTAGCTTTCTACAAGATTATAGTGTTACAGTGAATTCTTGTGAATTTAGTCAGGCACTGATGTGAGTACCTGGCTCACAATCAACATTCTAATTCATCCCAAAGATAGCCTCTGAAGTTCAGTTACATTTACAGTGTTTAGTCTACAATCCAAGCAAGGATAAGAGCCTTGCTCAAGGGCCCAACAGTAGAAACCTGGTATAGTGAGGCTGGAACCAGCGACCTTCCAATTACCAGACCAGTACCTTAACCGCTGAGCTACCACTGCTATATATCTTTTATTCTTTCTTATTTTAATTTATGTCTCTATGGACTTTGCTTTGTACACATGGGGCAGTAATGGTCAAGGCTTTTTCCCACATTGTTTTTTTAATCCACAAGTATTTATATAATCCATAAACCTTCCATTTATATAATCCACAAGCCTTATATAATTCATTACATACACCTGTTAGAAACAGGCTAGACCAGCGGTTCTCAACCAGGGGACCAGGGCCCATTAGGGGGTCTCAGTGAGCCCAGAAGGGGGTCCTGTTACATTTTATTAAACAGATTAAGAATAATCTCTGTTGTTATTACCTTAGCCTATGTTGTGTCTCAAATATTTAAAAGGTCAACAGACGGACACCACAAGTGATTTAGATTGTTAGATTACATGCTGAGGTGGACCCAGGTGATGAATCACTAACAATAAACCCACAATGTCAACCAATAAACGTTTGTTTTAAAAACAATATCTGTTGTCATCACTGCTGAAAGCATAAGAATAATATCACAACCCATAGCAAGGGGGTTAGAGTTTTATTCATTTCTTAATTTTAACACAGGGGATCTAATAGAAAAAAGGCTGAGAATCGCTGGGCTAGTATGTAGTAGCTAATTAGCACTAATTGAGGTAAGACTGATTGGTGGATTATCAGTAGCCATGGTAACAGCTCAGTATTCTGGGATGGTGAGCTCCGGTTGGATAATAGTGTTATTATCTCTCACCCCTCCACTCGCTCTATGGCCTCCGAGTCAGGAGGAGGGATGACGAAGCAAACTCCAGGAATGACTTTCTTCTCCCCGAGGCTGTCCTTCACCTCCCAGCTCTCGTCCCGTGGGCTGGACTGGAGAGTGTACTTCTCTCCACGATGTACCGACCCCTGCACATAATAAAACACCGCCAAGGCTTAGATACAGCTTCAATGTAAACGGACTGGTATATAATAATATATTATATAATAATAATATAATGATGATGATGATAATAATAATAATATTAATAATAATGACAATAATAAAAATAATGACAATAATAATAATATAGTAATAATAATAATATAATGATAATTATTATAATGATAATAATAGTAATATAATGATAATGATAATAATAATAGTAATAATAGTAATAATAATAATAAAATAATAATGATAATAATAGTCATATAATAATAATAGCAGTAATAATAATAATATAATGATAATAATATAATGATGATAATAATAGTAATATAATAATAATAATAATAATAATAAAATAATAATGATAATAATAATAATAATGATAATAATAACAATAGTAATATAATAATAAAATAATAATAATAATTTTGTTTGTTGGTTTAAATACACGTGTTGGGTTTGGGTGTGGCAGCAGTTTAATGCACTATCCCACCACAGCAATTACTCAAATTCAGGTCTCACTGGTGCCATTGGCCTGGTCGGGCACTCAACAGACAAAATTTGCTTTGTGGGAGGGAGAAAAGACCGGATAGGAAGTCACCTACTGTCCGCCACTTACTCCTGGTGGAGGAATACAGAGAGCATAGCGTGTTTTTTTTCTGTGTGTGTTGCCGTAGAAGAGGCATTTGCTAGGCTGTGTGCATGTAAGGGTTACAGTAATACTAAAATCTTTTTTTGTGGCGTTTGTTGTGGGCGTGGCAGTACCGTGTCCTCGCTCCATTCACACAGGGCCGTGACAGGACCTCTGTAGTACTGAGCCCTGCGCTGAGGCAGAGGAGCGATCCTGTCGCAGAACTCTTTTAGGTCAGCAAGCCTTCGCTCGTTCCTCTGAACCGCTCTCTCTTCAGCCTACACACACACACACACACACACACACATACACACACACATTCTTTAGTATCTGTTATCTGGTAGATTTTGACTATGTGATTATTAAAAGTATGTGAGTCGTACCTCCAGCTGCGTCAGGATCTGAGAGTTGCTCATGTTGGACAGCAGCGAGGGCTCCATGGTGCTGTTCACTCGCTTCAGGGACTCAGAGATCATTTCAGTATCGAGTTGGTACTGCAGATCGTTATTGAACAGTTATTGATGCAGACGGCAGAAAATAAAATCAGTAAGATTGAGGTTGTAGGCGATTACACTACCCATAATTCTCATACCTTTTTGTAGAGCTCCACGTTGTTCAGGTGGGTCTCCTGGCAGTGGCACAGGTTGAGAAAATGATTCCATTCCCTTTTCACCTTATCATTATGTTTCTAAACGAAGAAAGAGGAGAAGGACATGACCTTGTAATTACAGCTAAGATGGATGGATGAATGAATTGATAGATGAATTGATGGATGAATGAATTGATAGATGAATTGATAGATGAATTGATGGATGAATGAATTGATAGATGAATTGATGGATAAATGAATTGATAGCTGAATTGATGGATGGATGAATTGATAGCTGAATGGATGGATGAATGGACTGATAGATAAATGGATGGATGAATGAATTGATAGATGAATTGATGGATGAATGAATTGATAGATGAATTGATGGATAAATGAATTGATAGCTGAATTGATGGATGGATGAATTGATAGATGAATGGATGGATGAATGGACTGATAGATAAATGGATGGATGAATGAATTGATAGATGAATTGATGGATGAATGAATTGATAGATGAATTGATGGATAAATGAGTTGATAGCTGAATTGATGGATGGATGAATTGATAGATGAATGGATGGATGAATGGACTGATAGATAAATGGATGGATTAATGAATTGATAGATAAATTAATGGATGAATGAATTGATAGATGAATTGATAGATGAATTGATGGATGAATGAATTGATAGATGAATTGATGGATAAATGAATTGATAGATGAATTGATGGATGAATGAATTGATAGATAAATGGATGGATACATTAATTGATAGATGAATGGATGGATGAATAAATTGATAGATGAATTGATGGATAAATGAATTGATAGATGAATAGATGGATGAATGAATTGATAGATGAATGGATGGATGAATGAATTGATAGATGAATGGATGGATAAAATAATTGATAGATAAATTAATGGATGAATGGACTGATAGATAAATGGATGGATAAATGAATTGATAGATGAATTGATGGATGAATGAATTGATAGATGAATTGATGGATAAATGAATTGATAGATGAATTGATGGATGAATGAATTGATAGATAAATGGATGGATACATTAATTGATAGATGAATGGATGGATGAATAAATTGATAGATGAATTGATGGATAAATGAATTGATAGATGAATAGATGGATGAATGAATTGATAGATGAATGGATGGATGAATGAATTGATAGATGAATGGATGGATAAAATAATTGATAGATAAATAGATGGATGAATGGATGGATGAATGGATTGATAAATAAAAGGATGGGTGAACGGAAGGATGAATAAATTAGTAGATGAATATATGGATGGAGTTAATGAATGGATGAATGAATGGATTGATAGATGGATTAATGGTTGGATGTATTAATTGATAGATGAATTGATGGATGGATGAATGAATTGACTGATAGATGAATGCATGGATGAACAGATGGATGAATGAATTAGTAGATGAATGAATCTATGGATGAATTGATTGATAGATGGATAAACTGATAGACGGATAAATAGATATGGAAATGACATCTATATGTGACAAATGATTGATTACAGTTACTGAATGTATCTACTGATTGATGAATGAATGAATTTGTTCATCAGGGGCCAGGCTTTTGTGTAATGAGTAAAAGTGGGGCACAGTAACACAGCTGGTGGAGTGTCACACAACATCACCTCACAGATTTAGATTGGCTAAGTGAGTAAGTAATTGTGTGAGTGTCCAGTGCTTCCAGCAGTGTCAGGTGTTTGAGGATGAAATGTAGGTACTGAATATACTGCATGTTAAACTCACACTAATAGAATCATAGCCTGGATGGTTGGTGTTGATCAGGGTATCTGCTTCCTCCTGAAGTTTGCCCACTTCACTCTCGTGGGTCGGCAGGCTGTTGCTCTTGAACCTCTGCAAAACAAACACATTTATTAACCATTTATCACATTTATTTATTTAGTAATCACATCCTCTAAGTTCTAGAGTCTTGGTACAGGTTTGGTCCTACTGAACCATAACAGCTAGTTTTGTAAAGCAAGAGATGATCTTGTAAAAAATACAAAAATGGAGAGCAAAAAGAGGGAATCATTTTATTTATTCATTCATTAACCATTTTACCACCAGCTTTATTCTACTCAGGGTTGCAGTGGGTGCAATTCACTGGTCGAAAGGCAAGAAACACCCTGTACAGGTCACCAGTCCATCACAGAGCACACACACACACACACATACACACACACTTAGGGCAATTTTAGTATTTTCAGTTCACCTGACTGCATGTTTTTGGAAACCCACGCATACACGGGGAGAACATGCAAACTCCTCACAGAAAGGACCAGGACTGCTCCAACTGGGATTTGAACCCAGGACTTTCTTGCCCCTCTCATAATAATTAAGACATTTTCAAGGGTTTCCTTTAACAAATGGGCATAAATTTCCACAGAAACACTCCAAAATCATCTGAAAAACTTTCTCAGAAAAGTGGAGGATGTTATAACAGCAAATGTTAAATTATTTAAGAATTATATATACAGTGTATCACAAAAGTGAGTACACCCCTCACATTTCTGCAAATATTTCATTATATCTTTTCATGGGACAACACTATAGACATGAAACTTTGATATAACTTAGAGTAGTCAGTGTACAGCTTGTATAGCAGTGTAGATTTACTGTCTTCTGAAAATAACTCAACACACAGCCATTAATGTCTAAATGGCTTGCAACATAAGTGAGTACACCCCACAGTGAACATGTCCAAATTGTGCCCAAAGTGTCAATATTTTGTGTGACCACCATTATTATCCAGCACTGCCTTAACCCTCCTGGGCATGGAATTCACCAGAGCTGCACAGGTTGCTACTGGAATCCTCTTCCACTCCTCCATGATGACATCACGGAGCTGGTGGATGTTAGACACCTTGAACTCCTCCACCTTCCACTTGAGGATGCGCCACAGGTGCTCAATTGGGTTTAGTCCATCACCTTTACCTTCAGCTTCCTCAGCAAGGCAGTTGTCATCTTGGAGGTTGTGTTTGGGGTCGTTATCCTGTTGGAAAACTGCCATGAGGCCCAGTTTTCGAAGGGAGGGGATCATGCTCTGTTTCAGAATGTCACAGTACATGTTGGAATTCATGTTTCCCTCAATGAACTGCAGCTCCCCAGTGCCAGCAACACTCATGCAGCCCAAGACCATGATGCTACCACCACCATGCTTGACTGTAGGCAAGATACAGTTGTCTTGGTACTTCTCACCAGGGTGCCGCCACACATGCTGGACACCATCTGAGCCAAACAAGTTTATCTTGGTCTCGTCAGACCACAGGGCATTCCAGTAATCCATGTTCTTGGACTGCTTGTCTTCAGCAAACTGTTTGCGGGCTTTCTTGTGCGTCAGCTTCCTTCTGGGATGACGACCATGCAGACGGAGTTGATGCAGTGTGCGGCGTATGGTCTGAGCACTGACAGGCTGACCTCCCACGTCTTCAACCTCTGCAGCAATGCTGGCAGCACTCATGTGTCTATTTTTTAAAGCCAACCTCTGGATATGACGCCGAACACGTGGACTCAACTTCTTTGGTCGACCCTGGCGAAGCCTGTTCCGAGTGGAACCTGTCCTGGAAAACTGCTGTATGACCTTGGCCACCATGCTGTAGCTCAGTTTCAGGGTGTTGGCAATCTTCTTATAGCCCAGGCCATCTTTGTGGAGAGCAACAATTCTATTTCTCACATCCTCAGAGAGTTCTTTACCATGAGGTGCCATGTTGAATATCCAGTAGCCAGTATGAGAGAATTGTACCCAAAACACCAAATTTAACAGCCCAGCTCCCCATTTACACCTGGGACCTTGACACATGACACCAGGGAGGGACAACGACACATTTGGGCACAATTTGGACACGTTCACTGTGGGGTGTACTCACTTATGTTGCCAGCTATTTAGACATTAATGGCTGTGTGTTGAGTTATTTTCAGAAGACAGTAAATCTACACTGCTATACAAGTTGTACACTGACTAGTCTAAGTTATATCCAAGTTTCATGTCTATAGTGTTGTCCCATGAAAAGATATAATGAAATATTTGCAGAAATGTGAGGGGTGTACTCACTTTTGTGATACACTGTATATATATATATATTTATATACGTATATACTTTATGCAACCCTGCTAGCTTGTGACCAGCACTGATAAGTGCACCTCCCAATGGCTGGGCTGTTCGTCCACCTTCTCTTTAGACATAGCCAATTATGTCTGTGTAGATGCCTGACCGACCGACAGAACTGCCAAGACTTGAACCCTGGATCTTGGCAGTAGTGGGCTGGTGAATTTTATCGCTGTGCCACCCGAGCACCTATTTTGACTGATCATGTTTCAGAAAACTCACAATACAGTCAATTCATAATATTTGTAAAGTTATTTTGGGCAGGGAAGATAACTAAGGAAAACAAATGATGAAAATCGGCCCTTGTTAGGAATCCCCTTTTACCTCGTACTCGCTGCGCACCCCGGACTCCCTCATCAGGTCACTCCAGTCGGTTTTGCGGATGCGAGTCTGCTGCTCGATGAAGAAGTTGATCTCCTTATTACAGCGTAGAAGGTAGTCATACAGAGAAGACAGGTTGGCTTTACGTCTCACAGACTCCTCCTGCAATCACACAGAGAAATTTGATGTAAACAAACATATATTTTGCAGCTACTAATGACCAATAAAGTGAAAAAATTTTTTGACTCACCACAAGGCGGTTGTACTGACTCTTCAGCTCCTGTTGGAACACATAATTTAATAAAGCTTGTCAAACTGGCATGTTACTGGTAATCTAACATTTCTCACAATATCTATTTATTTATTCAGCTACAACAGGGTTTTTCTAACTTTTTTTCAAGCAACCCACATTTTGCATCTTAACCTCTGTGGTGTACAAGATGTAAAATAAGGCTTCCACAAGGGGAAGTTCGCATACAAGTTTACTCACTACTCACTTTCTTAACTGCTTATCCAATTAGGGTCACAGCTTTTCAATGGGCGCAAGGCACACAGTAACACCCTGGACAGGGCACCAGTCCATCGCAGGGCTGACACACACACTCATTCACCTATAGGGCAATTTAGTGTCTCCAGTTAACCTGACTGCATGTTTTTGGAATGTGGGAGGAAACCTGAGCTCTCGGAGGAAACCCACGCAGACACGGGGAGAACATGCAAACTCTGCACAGAAAGGACCCAGACCGCCCCACCTGGGGATGGAACCCATGACGTTCTTGCTGTGAGGCGATAGTGCTACCCACTGAGCCACCATGCCGCCCATACAAGTTTATTTAGCTCTTATTATTTTTCTGTGACCATTTTTTTTGGTTTGCAATCCTTAGGGTTTGAACATTTACACCATATGGATAAAAGTACTTGGACACCCATTGTCATTTTTACATATGTGTTTCAGCCAGCTAATATGTGTAATAAATCAATTATATAAAGGAAACTATATGCTTTCAGCTTTGCAGCAACAGTTTAGGGAAGGCCCTTTCCTGTTCCAGCATGACTGTTCTCCTGTGCACAAAACAAGCTCTATAAAGACATGAAGAAAGTTTGCACAGAGCCCTGACCTCTGCTCCACTGAACAGCTCTGGAATTAACTGGAACATCAACTGAGGCAAATACTCTTTTGACTGAATGTGCACAAGTTCCCACAGATAAACTTCAAATTGTTGTGAGAAGCCTTTTCAGTAGAGTGGCTGTTGTTCTAGCTGAAACGATCACATAGAGGTCAATCTGATTTAATAACATTTGTTTTAGAAACGGGACGTCTAACAAACTCATGGTCGTGTGTCCAAATACTTTTGACCATATAGTGTATTTAGCTACAAATACGAATACCTTTATTGTCATTGTACAAGTACAACAAGATTCAGTGTGCTCTACTTAGGAAATAAAATATATAAACATACACAAAGTAGTTAGGAAGTAGGATAAAGCAGTATATACTGCACAATCAGTCCAGTGGAGAAGTATGCAAGGTGCAATGCTTCATTTTTACATATAAACAGACTGTATGTATAAGTGTGCAAATGAGAATATGTGCATATGAGGTAGTAATAGAGGATTTCAGAAGTAGAGGCTGCCGGTTTCTATATAAGGTGTCCCATGCAAAGTACGAAAGCAATATAGCAATGGCATTAACTGTTTAGCAGCTCCGAATATTATTATATTAAAGTGAGCAATGTGCAATAGTGACTGATATTGAATATACAGTGTATCACAAAAGTGAGTACACCCCTCACATTTCTGCAGATATTTAAGTATATCTTTTCATGGGACAACACTGACAAAATGACACTTTGACACAATGAAAAGTAGTCTGTGTGCAGCTTATATAACAGTGTTAATTTATTCTCCCCTCAAAAAAACTCAATATACAGCCATTAATGTCTAAACCACCGGCAACAAAAGTGAGTACACCCCTAAGAGACTACACCCCTAAATGTCCAAATTGAGCACTGCTTGTCATTTTCCCTCCAAAATGTCATGTGATTTGTTAGTGTTACTAGGTCTCAGGTGTGCATAGGGAGCAGGTGTGTTCAATTTAGTAGTGCAGCTCTCACACTCTCTCATACTGGTCACTGAAAGTTCCAACATGGCACCTCATGGCAAAGAACTCTCTGAGGATCTTAAAAGACGAATTGTTGCGCTACATGAAGATGGCCAAGGCTACAAGAAGATTGCCAACACCCTGAAACTGAGCTGCAGCACAGTGGCCAAGATCATCCAGCGTTTTAAAAGAGCAGGGTCCACTCAGAACAGACCTCGCGTTGGTCGTCCAAAGAAGCTGAGTGCACGTGCTCAGCGTCACATCCAACTGCTGTCTTTGAAAGATAGGCGCAGGAGTGCCGTCAGCATTGCTGCAGAGATTGAAAAGGTGGGGGGTCAGCCTGTCAGTGCTCAGACCATACGCCGCACACTACATCAAATTGGTCTGCATGGCTGTCACCCCAGAAGGAAGCCTCTTCTGAAGTCTCTACACAAGAAAGCCTGCAAACAGTTTGCTGAAGACATGTCAACAAAGGACATGGATTACTGGAACCGTGTCCTATGGTCTGATGAGACCAAGATGAATTTGTTTGGTTCAGATGGTCTCAAGCATGTGTGGCGGCAATCAGGTGAGGAGTACAAATATAAGTGTGTCATGCCTACAGTCAAGCATGGTGGTGGGAATGCCATGGTCTGGGGCTGCATGAGTGCAGCAGGTGTTGGGGAGTTACATTTCATTGAGGGACACATGAACTCCAATATGTACTGTGAAATACTGAAGCAGAGCATGATCCCCTCCCTCCGGAAACTAGGTCGCAGGGCAGTGTTCCAGCATGATAATGACCCCAAACACACCTCTAAGATGACCACTGCTTTATTGAAGAGGCTGAGGGTAAAGGTGATGGACTGGCCAAGCATGTCTCCAGACCTAAACCCAATAGAACATCTTTGGGGCATCCTCAAGCGGAAGGTGGAGGAGTGCAAAGTCTCGAATATCCGCCAGCTCCGTGATGTCGTCATGGAGGAGTGGAAAAGCATTCCAGTGGCAACCTGTGAAGCTCTGGTAAACTCCATGCCCAGGAGAGTTAAGGCAGTTCTGGGAAATAATGGTGGCCACACAAAATATTGACACTTCAGGAACTTTCACTAAGGGGTGTACTCACTTTTGTTGCCGGTGGTTTAGACATTAATGGCTGTATATTGAGTTATTTTGAGGGAAGAATAAATTTACACTGTTATATAAGCTGCACACAGACTACTTTTCATTGTGTCAAAGTGTCATTTTGTCAGTGTTGTCCCATGAAAAGATATACTTAAATATCTGCAGAAATGTGAGGGGTGTACTCACTTTTGTGATACACTGTATATATATATATATTACACTGTATTTTTTTCACATACTAAATACCAACTATCTATAGTCTGTACAGACATGGATGTAATAATTGGCATATAGCATACTGTTAAAAATTCTTCAGAGTGCCCGTGAGTCATTGCAGGGTCTGATCGCCTTGGGAAAGAAATCTAAATCTAATCTAAGTGAGTGTATCATAATGCTCTAGACACAGATACTTTTATATTTACGTCTGCAGAACCTGATGTGTTGACTTACAGGTGAATCCAGATGAGAGCGATAAGATTCAATCTCTTTATGCAGGACTTCATGAGCAGCCAGCTGCTTCTCCACATCAGTCAGACTCAACCCATAACCCCCGGTCTGGATCTTCCTCTGGATCACACACATACACAAAGGTTTTCAGTCATTCGGAGAATTGAATTTTCTTGCAGCAGAGGTTCAAGTTGAAAAACTTTATTTATGAGAAAATCTTAACAGCTGTATTAAGAAATGATAAATGTACAGATGTGAACTGGCTAAGAGAAAAGAATAAAGTGCTTGTCTCGTACCAGTTTAGTGGAGAGAAGCCCAGGCCAGTCAGTGTTTGGAGAGAGATCCAGGCCCAGACTCTGCTTATACAGGTCCTGATACTCACTGCAGGTTTTAGACCAGCGGTCTGTCAAATCACCCACACTAAAGAAGAGCACAGATTAAATATGTGAGCGGTCGGTCAGAAAACAAAAGAGCAGCTTTTCCTTTAATAAAGGAACGTGCCAGTCAGAGTGTTGTAAAGCACATCATCAGGGGACTACTGATTGATTAAAATGTGTCTCCTGGGGCGGCACGGTGGCTAAGTGGGTAGCACTGTCGCCTCACAGCAAGAAGATCCTGGGTTTGATCCCCAGGTGTGGTGGTCCGGGTCCTTTCTGTGTGGAGTTTGTATGTTCTCCCCTTGTCTGCGTGGGTTTCCTCTGGGTGCTCCGGATTTCTCCCACAGTACAAAGTGAGGTAAATTAAAGATTCAAAATTGTCCATGACTGTGTTTGATATAACCTTGTGAACTGATGAATCTTGTGTAATGAGTAACTACCGTTCCTGTCATGAATGTAACCAAAAGTGTAAAACATGACGTTAAAATCCTAACAAACAAATGTGCCCCCTAAAGTGATGAATTATATTTTATTACCAGCCATATCTGGGTTTTGCAGATGCCAAAGAAACAGACTGTTTTTGATGGCTTTGGCTATCAAAACCAGTAAAGTAAAATTCGTGTCATATTTTAGAGAGTTATTTGTGCCATGGCAACACATCACTCATAAAGAAATGTACATAAACACATTATTTTAATAAATTAAACTGGGCGGTACAGTGGTGCAGTGGGTAGCACCATCACCTCAGAGCATAAAGGACTCAGGTTTGATCCCTGCCTGGACAGACTGGGTCCTTTCTGTTTAAAGTTTGCATGTTCATGTAGGTTTCTTTGTGAGTGTGAGTGTGTGTTTGCCCTGTGCGTTTCCGGCATTTCGCCCAATGAATCAGCCGTTGTAGCCTAGCGGTTAAGGTACTGGACTAGTAATCAAAAGGTCGCTGGTTCAAGCCCCACCACTGCCAGGTTGCCACTGTTGGGCCCTCGAGCAAGGCCCTTAACCCTTAATTGTTTGGATCGTATACTGTCACAGTACTGTAAGTCACTTTAGATAAAAGCGTCTGCTAATGTAAATGGCATAACATTATGACCACCTTCCTAATATTGTGTTGGTCCCCTTTCGCTGCCAAAACAGCCCTGCAACTGTGATGCACTGTGTATTCTGACACCTTTCTATCAGAACCAGCATTAACTTCTTCAGCAATTTGAGCTACAGTAGCTCGTCTGTTGGATCAGATTATGCGGGCCAGCCTTCGCTCCCCACATGCGGTTTACCATTGTTCCTTTATTGGACCACTTTTGATAGATACTGACCACTGCAGACTGGAAACACCTCACAAGAGCTCCAGTTTTGGAGATGCTCTGACCCAGTCATCTAGCCATCACAATTTGACCCTTGTCAAACTCGCTCAAATCCTCACGCTGGCCCATTTTTCCTGCTTCTAACATCAGCTTTGAGAATAAAATGTTCACTTGCTGCCTAATATATCCCACCCACTAACAGGTGCCGTGATAAAGAGATAATCAGTGTTATTCACTGCACCTGTCAGTGGTCATAATGTTATGCCTAGTAGGTGTATATTGTGTATGAAATGAGATTCACGTACTCCTGTTCGATCTCTTGGCTCTGTGGGTGCTGCAGCTTCTTCACACTTTCAAGGTCCATGTGCAGCTCGGTCAGCAGCGCGTCCGCCTCGGTCAGGTTTTCCGCTATGTCAACTGGCTGAGTCAAAGACCTGCCACGCCTCCTATTGTCTGAGTCCTGAGAAGAAAACACAGGTTTTCAGGGGAAGTCGTGCGTTGGCTAAGTGTTTTGACCGATTGAGAAACTGAGAGGTACCTTGGCCAGCAGCTCCTCTGCAACCACTATGTTGTTCGCCGCCCGGTCTGAATTTGCCTGCATCCGATTGACCACTTTGGTCAGATCAATCCTGAACACACAGTCACAAAAACATTAATCACAGAAAAATACACAGGGAGGAAACATATTCAACCACTGTGTTTTTGTTATATAATGAAGTACAAACGTATTAGGACATCCCTTCTGATCAGACAGAATAGCGTAAAAAATCAAGTATAAAAAAGGAACTATATGCTTCAAACTTTGCAACAACAGTTTAGGGAAGGCCCTTTCTTGTTCCAGCATGACTGTGCCCCTGTGCACAAAGCAAGATTTATAAAAATGAGCTTTGAAATGAACTGGAACATCAACTGAGGCTTTCTTGACCCACATCCATGCAAATACTCTTTTGTCTAAATGGGCACAAATTCCCACAGACATACTTCAAAGCCTTGTCAAGTCAAGTCAAATTTATTTGTATAGAGCTTTTTACAATAGACATAATCTCAAAGCAACTTTACGGAATCCAGGACCAACAGACCAAAAACCCCTGTTGAGCAAGCTGAGGGTGACAGTGGCAAGGAAAAACTCCCTTAAAATTACAGGAACAAACATTGAGAGGAACCAGACTCAGAGCTAACATTTTGAACTCATCCATCTGGGCTGGGCACCTAAACGAAAAACGATTGGCTTGTTGTTCATACAGGGTGTGACGCCGGATAGGGACCTTTTAAGTGATGCAGTTACGACCTCTGCTGGCTGATTGATGGCGTCTGCACAGAGTCAAGGAATAATGTGTGATTATGGTGTGTCTCTCCGTACACAAAGCAGATTCACGTATGAACTCGCCTTGTGCAGGTGAAAAGATGCAGTCGGCTACTGCGCACGTGTCGGAGGGGGCGTAAGTCAGTCTCGCTCACCTCAATCAAAAGTGAAGATCAGCATCAGTAGAGAGGAAGCATAATGCAATTGTGTAATTGGATACGACTAGATTGGTCTACTATGCAGCGAGGAATGGTGCTTAGGCGACACTGGTCCTTTTGAGACATAGCCACTGCAGCAATTCTGTAACATTACACTCAAGATATGCCATGGAGGGGCTGAAGAGAAAATAATAGTTTAATATTTTTATAATATTCACGTCAAAAAAGCTCTTTGAAATATCTGGAGATCATTGTACTACTGTGATCCTAAACTTGATTTAGTCTACACTGATCAGCCATAACATTAAAACCACCTCCTTGTTTCTACACTCACTGTCCATTTTATCAGCTCCACTTACCATATAGAAGCACTTTGTAGTTCTACAATTACTGACTGTAGTCCATCTGTTTCTCTGCATGCTTTATTAGCCCCCTTTCATGCTGTTCTTCAATGGTCAGGACTCTCCCAGGACCACTACAAAGCAGGTAGATGGAAGATCATTCTCAGCACTGCAGTGAAACTGACATGGTGGTGGTGTGTTAGTGTGTGTTGTGCTGCTATGAGTGGATCAGACACAGCAGCGCTGATGGAATTTTTAACCACCTCACTGTCACTGCTGGACTGAGAATAGTCCACCAATCAAAAACATCCAGCCAACAGCGCCCGGTGGGCAGCGTCCTGTGACCACTGATTAAGGTCTTGAAAATGACAAACTCAAACAGCAGCAATAGATGAGCGATCGTCTCTGACTTTACATCTACAAGGTGGACCCACTAGGTAGGAGTGTCTAATAGAGTGGACAGTGAGTGGACACGGTATTTAAAAACTCCAGCAGCGCTGCTGTGTCTGATCCACTCATACCAGCACAACACACACTAACACACCACCACCATGTCAGTGTCACTGCAGGGCTGAGAATGATCCACCACCAAAATAATACCTACTCTGTAGTGTTCCTGGGAGAGTCCTAAGCATTGAAGAACAGGGTGAAAGCAGGCCAAAAAAGTATGCAGAGAAACAGATGGACTACAGACATACTTCAAAGTCTTGTAAGAAGCTTCTCAGAAGAGTGGCTGTTGTTCTATTTAAGACGATCACATAGAGGTCATTCTACTTTATTGCCATTAGATTTTTAAACAAGATGTCAAGCAACAAGCTCATGGTCATGTGTCCAAATATATTTGGGCATATACAGTAGTCAGACCCCCCTCCCAAACCCCCTGTAATTCAAAACATGCATAGATTTAAGCTTTTGTGGCTAATACTAGATACCACCAAGTGTGAATTTTAGTTTAGAGAGCATTGAGAACATGTTACGCACATGGCTGTAGCCTTTAAAAAATAGAAGTTAATTACAGTGCTCAGTGTTGTTTACAAATCAGAACATCAAGTAAAGACTAAAGAAATGAGCAGCTACAGATATATAAACACTTACATGTGCACTGTGCTAAGTAACCAGTGCATTGAAATCATATTTGTGAGAACAGAAGCAAAGGGTAAGCCTATTTCTGACATTCATTTCGAACATTCAGCTTGTATATTAAGGTTAAATATGTTGTTTTGCTTGAGTTATGAGTTAAACCTGTTTAACAGCGCAGGTTTTAGAAGGTCTGTGGATATGGATGTGCATGTTTTAAGCACAGTTACTGATTTACTGTATTGACTTACACTAAATACACTTCTATATTACATGCAAACAGAGAACAAGACAAACAGCCTACAGACTCATTCCACACTAAATACATAGACTGACCACAAACAAAGGACATGCTTGAAAAATTTACACGCCTGACACCTGAGCCAGACAAAACACACAAAAGCTATGATTATTTCACCTGTCACGTCAGTCTTTGACACATCTAACAGTCGCATTACATGTTAGTATAACCCATTCCTGCATAGTTTCCACCAGGGGTGGTGAGGAATGGACTCTTTTTAAAATCCAGTCTTTAATCACCGCTTCACTTCAGCTTCCCTGCTTTTACAGATAAAAAAGCTAAATAATAAAATAATAGCTTTATAATAATAATAATAATAATAATATATATATATATATATATATATATATATATATATATATATATATATATATATATATATACAGTGTATCACAAAAGTGAGTACACCCCTCACATTTCTGCAAATATTTCATTATATCTTTTCATGGGACAACACTATAGAAATAAAACTGGGATATAACTTAGTGTAGTCAGTGTACAACTTGTATAGCAGTGTAGATTTACTGTCTTCTGAAAATAACTCAACACACAGCCATTAATGTCTAAATGGCTGGCAACATAAGTGAGTACACCCCACAGTGAACATGTCCAAATTGTGCCCAAAGTGTCAATATTTTGTCCAGCACTGCCTTAACCCTCCTGGGCATGGAATTCACCAGAGCTGCACAGGTTGCTACTGGAATCCTCTTCCACTCCTCCATGATAACATCACGGAGCTGGTGGATGTTAGACACCTTGAACTCCTCCACCTTCCACTTGAGGATGCCCCACAGGTGCTCAATTGGGTTTAGTCCATCACCTTTACCTTCAGCTTCCTCAGCAAGGCAGTTGTCATCTTGGAGGTTGTGTTTGGGGTCGTTATCCTGTTGGAAAACTGCCATCAGTTTTCGAAGGGAGGGGATCATGCTCTGTTTCAGAATGTCACAGTACATGTTGGAATTCATGTTTTCCTCAATGAACTGCAGCTCCCCAGTGCCAGCAACACTCATGCAGCCCAAGACCATGATGCTACCACCACCATGCTTGACTGTAGGCAAGATGCAGTTGTCTTGGTACTTCTCACCAGGGCGCCGCCACACATGCTGGACACCATCTGAGCCAAACAAGTTTATCTTGGTCTCGTCAGACCACAGGGCATTCCAGTAATCCATGTTCTTGGACTGCTTGTCTTCAGCAAACATATATACAGTATATACACAATACAATATAAAACAGGTCAGGCTGGATTTATGAGGGATTTTCTCAGTAGCATTACAAAATGTCATGGCAGAAATACCCTGGACAAGATGCCAATCCATTGCAGGCCATTGCATTTTTGGTATAAACGGTGAGGGTGGGAGGAGTAGTAATCGGTCATGTCTGAGAGACTAAGAGAGCTTATAGTCCGGATTTAGCGCCGTCTGATTTCCACCTTTCTGGATGCTCAAAGAAGCTTTAAGGGGAAGAAGATTTTTGTGTGATGATGATGTAAAAGCAGCGGTGCATCAGTGACTACGCACTCAACCGAAAACATGTTTTGCTGATGGCATTAAAAAGTTGGTACGATGCTGGGAAAAATTCATTAAAGGGTGACTATTGTAGAAAAGTGATGCCATTTGTTTTTGAAAATCTTAATAAATAGAGTTTAAAAAGGTGCAGAAACCTTTTGAAGAACCTTGTATAAGATAAGATGAGATAAGATAAGAGACTTTATTGATCACCTCAGGGAAATTAACCTGTTACTGCAGTACAAGAGAAGAATGGGAAAGAACAGAAAGGAAAGACAACTAAGATGAACTAGGAGGAAGGTGACGGAATAGAAACTGTTATGGAGAGTATAGAGTCTGATAAATGGTCATTGGTTATAGGGTCTGGTTGTTATTGTAAGCCCTAATGGAATGAAGGACCTGCTTTAGCACTCCTTCTTACACAGCTGGTGGAGGAGTCTGAAGCTAAAGAAGCTTGTTAGAACCCCTACAGACCCGTGCAGTGAATGTAAGGTGTTGTGCAGGATGGATGATAGCTTGGCTATCATCCTCTTTTCTCCTTTTTGAACCGATGAGCCATTCGGGTACCCATAGCCTTCATGTCATCTGGCATCAATAAGTCTTAAAATTCTTGGTTGCTCAACCTGTCTCCAATCTGTGGCCTCTCTTTCCTCTGACCACCGTCCCAAGCCCTGCGCTTAGAGCGCACTGACAAGCGCTCCTTCTAGTGACTAGGCTTCCAATCACCCCCAATACAGTCACAATACAGTCTGAGAAACTGAGTATTAAGCAATTGAGGATTAAGGGCCTTGCCAACAGCAGCAACCTGGCAGGGGCTTGAACCAGCAACCTTCTGATTACTAGTCCAGGACCTTAACCAGTAGGCTACAATGTCCATGTCTGTGCAGGGATCACAGACAGGATCTCAGTGGTAGTGAACTAGCATGCCACCAAAGTGCCTCCATAGTTTTTAATTAAATAATCAAATCAAATTGTTAATTTACAGCTGTTCCAACTTTTCTGGAATTTGGGTTTGTAGATATTTATAGTACAGATAACCAGCTCTAGATCTGGCAGGCAGACAGCAAGCAGAGTGTAAACGTGTGTTTAGAAGACAGAGAAGTGGGCAGGGAGTAAACGAGTGTGAATGAGTGTGAATGAGTGAGTGTCAGCGTGTGGAACTAGAAGTGCAGGCACTTCCAGTTTGGCTTCTTTGCTTTTTGTGTGTGACAGACCTGAAAAACAGCATGCCATGCACTGACTAACACACACACACACACACACACACACACACACACACACACACACACACACACATTCCTGCTCCATTCGAAAATGAGACAGTGCTGGACCTGCATTGTATGTACAAATTGTTAAATAAAAGGTGTGGTCAGTGATTTTTGTTTTGATGGCAGGCAGGTATCAGGTGAGGAAATCATGGTTGGGTATCAAAGGAGGAAACACCAAAGTTGTGGCTCAACACCTAAATTGATTTGAAATCAATTTAATGAGACTATTTCTCAAGGCAAGATAGAGTTCAAATGATTTCACCATCTACTGTACATAATATTGTGAAAAGATTTAGGGAATCTGGAGAAGTCCATGACCTCAGATGCCATTGCATGGGAAATAAATATAAATATAGCCACATGATCTTGGGAGCACTTCGGAAAACGGTTGGTACTAAACGTATTCTGCTGCTGCATCTACATTTGCAGCATTTAGCAGATTTTATCCAAAGTGACTTGCTCAGGGGCCCAACAGTGGCAACTTGGCTATGGTGGGGCTGGAACCAGCAACCTTATGATAACTAGTCCAGTACCTTAACCACTGAGCTACCACTGCCCACTGCAGTGACCACTGCATCTAAAAAATCAACCTGAAACCCTTACACAAGGAAAAACCTATACATCAACTACAGGGTTCACTGGGCTTGGGATCATCTCAAATGGACCAAAACACAATGAAAGCATGTGCTGTGGTCTGATGAGCTCACATTGCTTCTTTTCTAGAAAAATGGACGTCAAGTTATAAATGGACCGCATTTATTTTTAGAGAGATGCTGCCATCAAGGTGACGTCTTTTCCCAGGAAGCTCATGCCACTTTTCATTCTGCACAGGGTACAACAGTGTGGCTTCGTAGACCCAGAGTGTGTGTGGCTTGCCTGCAGTCCAGATCTGTCTCCTATTAAAGATGTAAATGTAGAGGAGAACCAGACAACGGCGACTGCTGAATGTCAAGCTGCTAAAGTCTTGTATTGAGCAAGAATGGAGAAAGATTCCACTTTAAAACTGCAACTATTAGTGTCCTCATGCAGTTCCCAAACCATTAAAAGTCTCATTAATAGGAGAGGTGATGGAACACTTTGGTGAACACGACTCTGTCCCAACTTTTTTGAAGTGTGTTGCAGGGATTCAAATTCTAAATGTGTTTATATTTATATTCTTTCTATTTCTATCAGATAAATAAAGATTTAAAAGAATTAACACATCACAGATTCTTCTTTTTAGTGCATTTCACTAAGTGTCCCAACTTTTTTGGAAATGGAGTTTGTATTTGGACACAGATTGACATGTCTTAATAGATTCATTCACAGATAAAAACATTCGCACAGATCATTAACATCAGTAATAGAATATCGTGATTAGATTTCAGATAAGATTGTATCTCAGAGTCATATGAGCCACTTCATTAGAAACAGCAGTTTAGCCTCATTTCATCATAGCATGGATTTCCTGAGGTTCATTTGAGATTTTGCACCATGTTGACATGATTTTATCGCATTTGTCTCCCGTTCTACTACATCCTAGAGGTGCTCTGTCAGATTTAGATCTGGTGACTAGGGAGGCCATACTGAACTCATTGTCAAGTTCATGGAGCCACTTGATGACTGATTTCTGACACTACCAGCTGCATATCTTTGCAGAAATGGACACATTAAATATCAGAATTAGGGAAAAAAGACCTTGTTGCTGTTAAACACAGGCAGGCTGGATTGAGTCCTTAATGTAAGTCCGGTCAGTGGTGTCCCCAGAAATTTTTCATAGGGGCAGCCAGATGGGGCCACTGAAAATCTTAAAAACTAAAAGCCATAACTACATTTCAGGAAGTCTATTACTGTTGTATACAGACTAGCGGATAAGTAATTACCTGATGTGCACAGACTAATACGGTACAATTAACATTTTACTGTACAACAACAATCCTGAACCAGAGAAATGGGGGGGGAGTATAAAATAAAATATATAAAATATACATTATTGACTGAAATGGACAGTACCTAATGAAATAAATCAGAAAGAAGCATATTATGCATATGCCATGTACCCCCCTGCATCCCCCCCTTGAAGGCGCCGCTGAGCCCAGTGTTTAGATTTATAGAAATATCATGCTGTGCTCCTCATAATTATTGCATAGTATCATTACTCAATCAGTACTATATTAATCATAGCTTCAATATTTAAATTTGCATTTAGCAGACGCTCTTCCACAGTAAACATTTCTCTACTGAAGTTAAGTACAACATAGAAATTTTTTCTTTTTTTTTCTTTTTTTTTATATGCAATACAAGATTCATAGGTGTATGTTAGTTCTTAGCTTAAATGCTTAATAAAGAAGTGATGTATAAGTAAATAAAGAGGTCTTTAATCAGCTTTCGAAGATGTTTGAATAAACAGTAAGCCTAATGTCTCAATGTTTTCTGTGCATTAAGGGGGAGTTTTTTTTAAACAAGCGTTGCCTCTGACTTGCTGATTGTGGGTTTATTGCGTAGTATCATTACTCGGTTAGTACTATATTAATCATAGCTTTAATATTAACATGTGCACATACAACTTACAGAAGAGCTTCCACAGTAAACATTTCCTTATTTAAGCAAGCAACAGTCTAAGGATACAAATCTGCTAAAACCCTTTTAGAACAAAGAAATAGGGTTGTTTTTCTGACTTTTTTTTTTTTTTTTTAAGATGCCACAGAAGATTAGTAAGTGCATTTTAGTCCTCAGCTTAAGTGCTTGATAAAAAGGTGATGTATAAATAAATAAAGAGGTCTTTAATCGTCTTTTGAAGATGGTGAGGGACTCGGATGTTCCAGTATGCAGTAAGCCTAGTGTATTAATGTTTTCTGTCACTGCAGGCAGTCTTTTATTTAATTGCTGCCTCTGATTTGCCGATTGTGGGTTCAGAGCTGTCTGGAAAGCTGCTTTGTGACTAAAAAGTGTCTGCTTTGAGCACTTTTACCAGGTCCGTGCTAAAGCATTGTACAGCTTTAGCCTTAGGGAAGCTAAATATGTGACTGCTTTCTAACAAAGATCCATAAATAATGAGTTACACAACAATGTCTACATACAGTATATCCCATCATAAATTCTCGTAAATAAAGTGGGCAGGGCTAATTCTGATCTTACCAATCATGAGGCTGATACTGCTCATCCCTCCCACTCGGCTTTCATCAAAACTATGCGTTCACACTCCAACAGTCTTTTCAAATCTTTGCAACAAAGCAATGTGGGGTTGAATGTTGCAGATTAAAGCCTGTCCTTATAGTTTTCAGAACAGCCTGATCAGCAGAATCAACTGCAACTTAAGCCTCACATGAACATTTATAATTTTATATCACATGGACGTATGAAGCTGGTTTGAGGTAAACACAGACTAATATTATGACTCAGGTCTGTAGGACACAAGGATCGGTGAACCACACAGTAACCTACACCAACATGTGTGTCAGTCACACCCTATAAGACACACCGTGCCTGTAGGTGTTTTCCTATTACATGATAACCTCGTGTGCACATTGTATTCAGCATGTTTATTATTCATCTGACTGTCTCAAATTCTGATTTCTTCACACGATCATTGGACCCACAAACCCAGATGTACCACACCTAACTGTAATCTGTTCACTCATAAAGAGTTATCACGCCTGCATCCATGGGGTGTGTGCAGACGTGAACCTGAATCCCGTGAGTCACGGCACTCTTCGGCGCTAATCACTACAGAGCCGGGCCATCGGAACAGGCCGGGCTCACCATAAAGATAAACACAGCAACACGCAGCAGGTTCAGTACTGGTGATGAAATGTGTTCATCCGTAATTGATAATCATTTATGGTTACTGGGTTAAAGTTTACAGCTTCGTATAGCAATAAAACATAACTAATGTATATTGAAATATAATTATAGCATCATTAATGAGTCCAAATAACAGTACAACATTATGTGATACTAGCTCTACATATTATCAATACTAAGCAATCATGCTCTGTAGTATATTACACTAGATCTACTGTAGATACAGCACCATCCGATACTGTCATATTACTCTTGTATTATACTATTTATGCTCTCAATACTATTTTAATCATTAAATTAGCTCTACATAACACATCCTGTAATATTTTAGTAGGCTGTACACTACCCACTATGTCACATTAGGTCAAAACTCCATCTAATGTCTATCTTATCAGCTCAGGACATTATTATAGAGGTAATGCAGCATACTGTAATACTAATATAACAATTCTATACAATTATTAGACCTCATTATTATCATGCCTTTATGAATTATTAATTACAGAAAATAACATTTGCTTTACCTCATGTATATTATAATAATTAATAATTTCACCACTAGATATCTGTACATTTTCATACAGCAATATAAAGTAATTATAATGTAAAAAGCAGGACAAATATTTAGATAAACCTAAGTACAGTTTATAAATACTGAAGATAATGAGTTATTATTGTAATATGTGCTAATAAACTAGTTATTTAACGTTAATTAAAGTTAATTTGTTAGTAGTAGGGCAGTTGTAGCTCAGCTGTTGAGGGTGAATGGAGATCTGACTGCCTTTATTTGTCATGTATACATAAACATGTGTACAGTATAGTGTGAGATTTTTTCTATATATACAGTGTATCACAAAAGTGAGTACACCCCTCACATTTCTGCAGATATTTAAGTATATCTTTTCATGGGACAACACTGACAAAATGACACTTTGACACAATGAAAAGTACTCTGTGTGCAGCTTATATAACAGTGTAAAATTATTCTTCCCTCAAAATAACTCAATATACAGCCATTAATGTCTAAACCACCGGCAACAAAAGTGAGTACACCCCTTAGTGAAAGTTCCTGAAGTGTCAATATTTTGTGTGGCCACCATTATTTCCCAGAACTGCCTTAACTCTCCTGGGCATGGAGTTTACCAGAGCTTCACAGGTTGCCACTGGAATGCTTTTCCACTCCTCCATGACGACATCACGGAGCTGGCGGATATTCGAGACTTTGCGCTCCTCCACCTTCCGCTTGAGGATGCCCCAAAGATGTTCTATTGGGTTTAGGTCTGGAGACATGCTTGGCCAGTCCATCACCTTTACCCTCAGCCTCTTCAATAAAGCAGTGGTCGTCTTAGAGGTGTGTTTGGGGTCATTATCATGCTGGAACACTGCCCTGCGACCCAGTTTCCGGAGGGAGGGGATCATGCTCTGCTTCAGTATTTCACAGTACATATTGGAGTTCATGTGTCCCTCAATGAAATGTATCTCCCCAACACCTGCTGCACTCATGCAGCCCCAGACCATGGCATTCCCATCACCATGCTTGACTGTAGGCATGACACACTTATCTTTGTACTCCTCACCTGATTGCTGCCACACATGCTTGAGACCATCTGAACCAAACAAATTAATCTTGGTCTCATCAGACAATAGGACATGGTTCCAGTAATCCATGTCCTTTGTTGACATGTCTTCAGCAAACTGTTTGCGGGCTTTCTTGTGTAGAGACTTCAGAAGAGGCTTCCTTCTGGGGTGACAGCCATGTAGACCAATTTGATGTAGTGTGCGGCGTATGGTCTGAGCACTGACCGGCTGACCCCCCACCTTTTCAATCTCTGCAGCAATGCTGACAGCACTCCTGCGCCTATCTTTCAAAGACAGCAGTTGGATGTGACGCTGAGCACGTGCACTCAGCTTCTTTGGACGACCAACGCGAGGTCTGTTCTGAGTGGACCCTGCTCTTTTAAAATGCTGGATGATCTTGGCCACTGTGCTGCAGCTCAGTTTCAGGGTGTTGGCAATCTTCTTGTAGCCTTGGCCATCTTCATGTAGCTCAACAATTCGTCTTTTAAGATCCTCAGAGAGTTCTTTGCCATGAGGTGCCATGTTGGAGCTTTCAGTGACCAGTATGAGAGAGTGTGAGAGCTGTACTACTAAATTGAACACACCTGCTCCCTATGCACACCTGAGACCTAGTAACACTAACAAATCACATGACATTTTGGAGGGAAAATGACAAGCAGTGCTCAATTTGGACATTTAGGGGTGTAGTCTCTTAGGGGTGTACTCACTTTTGTTGCCGGTGGTTTAGACATTAATGGCTGTATATTGAGTTATTTTGAGGGAAGAATAAATTTACACTGTTATATAAGCTGCACACAGACTACTTTTCATTGTGTCAAAGTGTCATTTTGTCAGTGTTGTCCCATGAAAAGATATACTTAAATATCTGCAGAAATGTGAGGGGTGTACTCACTTTTGTGATACACTGTATATACGTATATACAGTATATTGCAGCTTGTTTGGTCAGAGCGCAGGGGTAACCACCAAGCCCAGAGGGTTAAGGGCCTGCTCATGTGCCCAACAGTGCCTGCATGACAGACCTTCTAGTTGGTAGCCCACAGCTCTACCCACTTGGCTACCAGTGTCCAGGTACTGGACTGGTAATTGAAAGGTTGCTGGTTTAAGCCCCACATCTGCCAAGTTGCCACTGTTGAGCAAAGCCCTTAACCCCCAGTTGCAATGTAAATGAATTATCCAAAATTATTACATTATCCTACCTACAGTATTATACAACCTCTGTATACTTATCTTATGACAAGCAAAATGTTTGTTTGTCCTGTGTCATATCTTTTTACTATAGTAGATAAATTCATAGGCAAAGGTGGGACCACTCTGGTCAAAGTGCATGTTTTGCTGATTTAGAGTGAATACAAAATGTTAACACATGCTTTACATGGGACACATATACCTATTGATATACCTATAATATACATTTGACTTCTTTCACCATCACACAAGCTGATTAAGAGTAAACCTAGTACATACTGTATACACTAATGTAGATAACTAATGTACCATCAATCAACAATTCTAGCTCTTTATAGAATTTACCATGTTACTGTACATCATCCTAGCTCTTAACATCCCATACTGTACCAGCTCTAAACAGTAATGGCTAAATGATCTGTAAACACTATAGAATGTATTATTATAGAAGCTCTATGTGATTTCTATTGCATATAGAAAGCAGGTGTGATATGATATAGATCGTAAACAAACCCTCCAAAAATACTACTATGTATTTAAATAGCATATATATAGGCTGAATATTTGTATATTGTACTGGCATTGTATTATTTTGTTAAAGCTTTATATGTGCAAACTCTAAAATATGTGTAACAATGGATAATAAATAAAAAATTTCATTACACAGCACTTAAAGTTAAAAATTAAAATGATCCATGTTTAACAGTAATAATCACAATAATATTTGTAACAAGCACATTAGTTTTAGTGCTAGTGTGAGACATCAATAAAGACTATTATTTATAATAAACAATTGATGGGTGCAGCAGAGTTTGACTCAGTGAGCAGGACTTACTGGCTGAGCTTGGTCGGACTGTTGAACATGTTGGAGGTCCGTAATGGCTCTGTCTACAGCACTTCCAGAGTTAGTCCCTCTGCCTCCTGTCTTTCTCTCTCCTCGCCGACTGTATGTGCAGTTCAGACTCTTCACTCTGGAGTTAAAAGTCCACGCACCTGTCGGGCTCCGCCCCTGGTACAGGTGTACCACCTCTTTATCTGACAGACGCGACTAGGAAGACCTGTTTCACTTCTACATCCAGGCCTCCTCGTCACTCTTTCAGCAATAACAACAAAATGACAACAGATTTTCATCAATGAGAACAATTTTCATCCTGCTGCCTATTGCTAGTTGTCATCTCTAAGCATATGGTGATTTATAAATGCTCTTAATTACAAGTTTAAAGGTGCACTGGATAATATTTAATTGTTGTTATTGCACATAAGCTGGAATAATTTATTCAACACAATGAAACAGATTTGTCAAAACAATGCAGTTATATGCCTGAGAGCCGCAGATTTCCTTGCTGTATAATAAAAAAAAGCAACTTAAAAGCACGCACCTAATAGACTGTCAAAGCAGCTCCGACCTGCCGAAACATGGACTCCACAAGACATCAGAAGATTTCAAGATTTATTTCTCATATATACTTTTTTTTATACGATGTTTAACCTGCAGTGAAATGTAAACCAGGCCCAACTCATTAAACTGTGCAAAGATACTGCAAAATAATAGAAAGACTGGATAGTTAAAGAGACTGGATAGTAAAAGAAAGACTGCATAACATTCACCTCATCAGCATTATTTTAATTATAAACAATTTGAACCACAGTAGTCCTTCTGTTGATCCATATTTTAAGTTGAACATTACCAGCCATGTTATGTTTACATGAGCAAATAAACACCAGCAAATGGTTAATGTATTTCTAAAAACAAAAAGATAAGAAATTAGTCCTTGAGTACTCGGTCCGTTTCACTTTTCCTAAATGCCTGTTTTCTTGCAGTAAATGTAAACCAGGCCCAACTCATTAAACTGTACAAAGAAGCCACACTAACAGAAAGACTGAATAAATACAAATTGTTTGCTGTCTTATGTTGAGAAGTGTTCTTTTTGGATGGATTGACCAATTTTTTAATAAAGCTTGGAACACAATTGTGAGGCGTGATCATCATCATGATTCCCTTACCTGTTACCAATTTAACATGCTTATTGTGGAACATTTTAAAATACAATGGTACCTTGAAATTCAATAAAAATACAATAAAACCTGCACTTTATCTTTACTTCTTTATTGTTTCCTTATGCTTCTTAATCGTGGAGATGCTTGATCTTGGAATATCGTATTCCGATCAGTACTGGAGCATTCACATGAGAAGTAACAAAACCGCTTTTGCGCTGCTGTGCTGTTATTTTCTATGGAGTGTGGCGGCGGTGCACAAAGCTTAACGTGACTTATTGTACTAAAACAACGAGCAAGGAATTTTATTAGTAAAGTGTTAGTAATTAAGTATTAGTGTTCTAGTGTCATTCTTTTAGTACATTAATCCACATTAAGCTTTTTTTAACGATAAGTGTTTTAGACTCTCAGAAAAGCTGATTCTCACAATTTCTCAGAACCTCAAGCTGTAACACCAGTTTAAAAGTGAAACAGTGAGGACAATCCAGATAAACACAGATACATGTGGAGCTTTCAGACTGGATTTGACGGTTATTCCACACAAATGCAGATTCGTCTCATATTTGCACTTTGATGACGTTTTACCACACCACTCAAGCCAAGCACTGAACAAAGCTGCAGTCTCACACACGTCAAATTTAAGGGAAAGTCGAGTTTAAGGGTACACATTTCTCAAAGAAGGGCGTCTAGTTATAAAGATTTTGAGTTTAGGGGACGTCGAGGTTACAAGGTACCACTGCACTGTAACCTGAATATTTTATACACGTTTTTCTATTAATTTGCTTCAGTCCCAGCTTTTTTTGAGTAAGTTTCAGTCATCAAATTTTAAATTTGTTTGGTCGTCCACATGATCTTGGAGGAAGCATTATTCATCGCACCAGCTGACCTTCATCCATTGCTCTGTTGTTCAGTTCTAATGCCTGCATGCCCATTGTGGGTACTTTCGATGGTGGACAGAAGTTAGCATGGCCAACACACTGTGTGTTGTGACACATTCAGCTCATCAGCTGTATTTTAATTCTATACAATTTGAGCCACAGAAGTCATTGACTGACATTACTGACATATTACTGAACTGTTGTCAAACATGCCATGCATATTTTAAGGTCTGGTCTTAATGTTTTAGTCATTACTGTACCTTGCATCTAATAAAACTATGGTTGCAGAGAAAAAAACCCCCAACAATTTAGGGTAATAAAGAAGTGAAACATTTCCTTAGTGTTTAACCAATTTTAAGTTGAACATTAACAGTCATGTTATGTTTACATGAGTAAATAACCACCAGCAAATAGTTAAAGTGTTTATGATAGCAAAAAGATAAGAAATGACTGGAGTCCCTCAAGGTTTGGTCCTCAATCCGTTTCACTTTCTTTAAACATGCACTTTCTTGGTGAAGTCAGCTCATCCTGTCATCGTTTTTGTCAGACATCTCACCATAAATGTGTTCTACTAAATAACAAATTGCTTGAGAAGAATCTAAGGGCATCTTTCCATGAGCTGCAGATGAGGTGATATTGGTTTATACAGCAAGATGATACAATATTGAACTAGTCATATTCTTCTAAAACTCCCAAAGGATGCAAGAAACCTTGGAGTATTTCTAGATAACCGTGCTGCTAGCCTAACATGGTCATGCTTGTTCGACATCTACAACATTATTAGGATGCCACTGTTTCTTTCAGTTAGCCACTTAGGTTGACAGGTTTACCTGTGTGTGATTTAAAATGCAGCTGCTGTGATTCATCTGTTGCCTTCCTGTAGCATACAAATAAAAAATAATGGAACTTACCTAATGGAATAATGGAAAAACACCCACCTACCCAAAAGCTATTGGTAAATCTTGCTCTGTACCTGGTACCTTTACTAGTACAAGGTTTGAATTGAAATGCCTATCAGAGTTCAAGGATAACAAGCATCAGTGTTCTCACTTACAGGCACCCAGGTGCTGAAATAAACTTCCCTTGGCTGAGCATTTATTGTATTTTATTTATTCTACATTTTAACAGCATTTTACATCAGTGATGTTCGTGTACCAGAGCAGGGGATTTTTATTTTAGGAGTACAGAAATTCAGGGGTGTCTCTGGCACAGAAAGCCTGGTGGGGCACAATAAACTGGGATCCTATTGGTCAGTATCCCACTCGTAAGTGAAACTACACACAAACCTACTCGCTTAACGAATCCAAACACAAACACACCTCATCACTACATCGCAAGAAGTGGGATTGTGGAGACCGGAATATGAGTGACATCACCAAATAAATATAAATGAAACTGAACAACTGGTGTTAGGATTTACTCAAAGTAACTGAAAGACCTGTCCCTTGAGCTCATATGAAGAACTTAACCAGGGGAAAAATAATTCGTTGAATCTCGTGTAGAGGAAAGCACCCAGACAAGACACCAAGTCAAAGTATCAATACCCTAGTTTATTGAAAGAAAATGTGCAGAACTGTATGCTCGGCTCTTAAGCTGTGCAAAGTAAAGAAATACTAGGTCTAATACTATAATTATATGGACATAAGTATAACTAACATCTAACAACTGGTTTGTTACCTTCCTATACAGCATCAGGTTACAAATACAAAGTTATCAAGCAGTACAAACCATTGTGGCCTGAGACTGTAATAACACACTGTCCAAACATCATTTCAGAGCAGAGAAACCCAAACCCTTTCATGCCAGTCAAAATAACACGTCTGTAATAATGTAAAACACACCAGTGACATTCAGAGCTTATAAAGAAGACACACGACAATCTGTCATCTGAGCAAACTTGTCCATAAATTTTCTGTCAAAGTCACTTGATAGCTCAATAAATCGACTTGATTCATTATATTGCTTTGCTAATAGTATTGGCTAACAGAACTGTGATGACTATGGCTATCTGTGTAGCAACACTGATACCTTAAACAATAAACGATAATTGCTAAAAGGCTTGACGCAGGCCTGTGTAAATCTATTTTTATTGGCTGCTCTCAGTATGGGGCCAACATGATTGTGCCCCACAGCTAATCATTGAAAACGTGTTAACATGCGCACAAGTGTTTTCAACTCCTCACTTGGTTAGATGGATGCTGAGTGGCCCCATGCTCACCAAACAAGACTGCTAGGTGAAGTACTGGCCTTTATGTAACAGGTACAGGAAAATGATTGGTATTGAAATGTCATGACCCCATTACAAACCCACACCCCATCCAGAGGTCCTCAGCCTGTTTTTAGGTAAACTACTGTAAAGTGTAAACTGATCAGCCATAACATTAAAACCACCTCCTTGTTTCTACACTCACTGTCCATTTTATCAGCTCCACTTACCATATGGTCAGGACTCTCCCAGGACCCCCACAGAGCAGGTATTATTTGGGTGGTGGGTCATTCTCAGCACTGCAGTAAGACCGACATGGTGGTGGTGTGTTAGTGTGTGTTGTGCTGGTATGAGTGGATCAGACACAGCAGCGCTGCTGGAGTTCTCTATTAGACACTCCTACCTAAGTTGTTCCACCTTGTAGATGTAAAGTCAGAGACGATTGCTCATCTATTGCTGCTTTTTGAGTTGGTCATCTTCTAAACCTTCATCAGTGGTCACAGGACGCTGCCCACAGGACAGCTGTTGGCTGGATATATTTTTGGTTGGAGGACTATTCCCAGTCCAGCAGTGACAGTGAGGTGTTTAAAAACTCCATCAGCGCTGCTGTGTCTGATCCACTCATACCAGCACAACACACACTAACACACCACCACCATGTCGGTCTTACTGCAGTGCTGAGAATGACCCACCACCCAAATAATACCTGCTCTGTGGGGGTCCTGGGAGAGTCCTGACCATTGAAGAACAGCATGAAAGGAGCTAACAAAGCATGCAGAGAAACAGATGGACTACAGTCAGTAATTGTAGAACCACAAAGTGCTCCTATAGGGTAAGTGGAGCTGATAAAATGGAGAGTGAGTGTAGAAACAAGGAGGTGGTTTTAATGTTATGGCTGATCGATGTATATTACTTAGCATTTGATAAGTCATTTTATTAGTTCATTTATTCATTATTACCTGAAAGTTAATCCTGGCAGGGTTTGTGGCTGGTCAGTGCCACTCAGATACACTTGGCCCCAGCAAGAAATACACACTGCTGAGCCACTAAATGTGGAGGGTCCCTCTCGGTCAAAGAGCAGTTCCTAATCTACTGTCCCGGTCCTTCCCACCACGTAGCTTTGACATTTTTGGAATGCAGACTTACTAACAGATAAATAAAGTGTTTTATTGTAGTGTGAGTCAGGCACGATTTCATCAGCTAAAGAACCTTAACCTTTTATACTTGTTTACATTTACATGAGGAATCATCAGTCATTTATTCATTAATTGTCTGTTTTACTATCATTTTATCCTGTTCAGGGTCACAGTGTGTCTGAATTATCAGGTAAAAGGCAGGAAACACCCCAGAATGGTTGCCTCACACACACACACACACACACACACACACACACACACACACAATTACCCTGTCTGCATGTCTTTAGACTGTGGGAGGAAACCAGAACACCCAGAGGAAACCCACACAGATACAGGAGGAACATTGATATGATAACTTAAAAATGAGCAACACTATTATTCAAATTAATTTATTTTATTATTAATCTAATTATTAATCCATCCTCCTATAAATTAAACTTTCTAATTATTAAATAATCTCAAGTTTTAGCTGTCTAGCATATAAGTATATGGTTCTGTGTGCATTGTCCTATTAGCAAACAACCAGTACGATGCCCTCAGAGATAGAACACCACAGGTAAAAGGATGCTGGGAACAGAGGATGCTCATTAAACACTCTTAATTTTATAATTTAGCAGCTTGTGTACTGCGAGTTAAAACAGATTACTATCAGACGCCCTTAATAAGCAAACGCAGGACAACTACATACGCAGAACATGCAGAGTTCAGATAGAACAAAACTATTAAAACAGTGTTGGACACCTGACCATAATCTTGTTGGACATTTCGTTCTTAAAACATGGGCATTATTATAAGGTTGACCGTGCTTAGAATCTATAAGAACAGTAATCTTCTGCTAATTCTTACAACAACATTTTGGAGCATGTCTGTAGAATCTAGGATCTGTGTTCATTTATAATCAAGTGCATTTGTGAAATCAGGCACTGATGTTGACAAACAAGGCCTGGCTCACAATCCCCAATTTGTTTAACTGATTTGAAGTCAGGGATTTGTGCAGAACGCTCTGGTGCTCTCGTCCAGATCGATTTAGTAAGTAAACCTATCCGTCCTCCGGTACAAGAACACAAATCTGTTA
Organism: Trichomycterus rosablanca; assembly: GCF_030014385.1. Classification (NCBI taxonomy): domain Eukaryota; kingdom Metazoa; phylum Chordata; class Actinopteri; order Siluriformes; family Trichomycteridae; genus Trichomycterus; species Trichomycterus rosablanca. Next base: position 45,809,231 of record NC_085989.1, on the reverse strand, counting down.
AAACCCTGTCAGAAAAAAAATAATGCAGAACAACAAAATCATTTCTTTTTTCTTATAAGAATCAGTTAATGCAAGTTAATTTCCATTTAAGTGCTTTGCAAAGAAGTGATGAAGATCTTTATTATGTGTGTGTGTGTGTGTATATATATGTGTGTGTGTGTGTGTGTGTGTGTGTGTGTGTGTTTATACACCTGTTACCAGTCAGTGTGACTGAAATACCTTGAAACCTATTAATAATAAGAAACGTCCACATTATTTTGGCTGTATAGTGTACTGCATGTTTATACTTAAAACACACAGTATATAACACTATTATTACAATTAATCATATTGAACAATTTTAGGAACCTGGGGGGATTTCACTGGATTACTTAAAAATGTATGTGCAAAACATGTTAACAATGTCCAGAAGTGGCATCAAGTTCTTTGGGCTCAGAGGCATCTGGGATGGACCATCATCTTCTTATTTTAGTTTTTCACAAGCTTTACCTCATTACTAGCTTGTTGTCACATGCACAGATGGACAAATCTCAGCCATACAGGCAGGATAGATAAATGAACCCAGGAGTATAGAGCTGTCTATCCTGAATGATACCAACATTTTGTATCACATGAGATACTAGAGTCAGCTTATGCAGCTATCTCTGTGTACATGTGCACATTTATGCTGGAACAAATAATTGTTTTAATTTTAAAATAAAATAATACTTATACACAAATAACACAAATATAATATAAAATCATTGAAATAAAAAGCTGATTCTTACAATTTCTCAGAACCTCGAGCATGGTGGCTAAGTGGGTAGCACTGTCACCTCACAGCAAGAAGGTCCTGGGTTCGATCCCCAGGAGGGGCGGTCCTTTCTGTGTGGAGTTTGCATGTTCCCCCGTGTCCACGTGGGTTTCTTCCAGGTGCTCCGGTTTCCTCCCACAGTCCAAAGACATGCAAGTGAGGTGAATTGGAGACACTAAATTCTCCATGACTATGTTTGATATAACCTTGTGAACTGATGAATCTTGTGTAAGCAGTAAGTACCGTTCCTGTTATGAATGTAACCAAAGTGTAAAACATGATGTTAAAATCCTAATAAACAAACCTTGAGTTGTAACACAAGTTTAAAAGTGAAACAGTGAGGAAAATCCAGATAAACACAGATACATTGTTCATTTGAAATGAAATAAATAAATAAAAAAAATAAATAAAAAAAAAAGTTTAAGAGCAAAAATTTTTCAACAAAGGGCGCTGAGATTCAAAGATTTTGAGTTTAGGGGACGTTGAGTTACAAGGTACCACTGTATCTTATTATTTAAATAATCTAAAGTTTAGCTGTCTAGCATATATGGTTCTGTGTTCGTTGTCCTATAAGCAAACAACTAGTACGATGCCCTCAGAGATAAAACACCACAGGTAAAATTATGCTGGGAGCAGAGGATGAGGATGCCTGTTAAATGCTCTTTGTTTTATTATTAGCAGCTTGGGTACTTCGAGTTAAAAGAGATTAATATCAGACGAACATAAGAGTACATGCAGAGTTCAGAGAGAACAAAGCTATTAACACTGTGTTAATGCATTCTTTATTATGTAATGGTTTCTGTTAGACAAAGCACACGCTGATGTTTCATTCAGGTATGACCTGTTCTTCATAAACCTGCACGGAGAAACATCTTCATAACATAATAGTTCCTGTCATTGACCTTTAGGTGAAATCAAAAGCTCATTACACTGTTGAAACTACAATTAGTTACGCAGTAGTGAGACGGTGAGTAACACCATTTCTCATCACTCAGTAATGTGGAGTAACTCAACATCTAGTACAGAGGTTAATGGTTACAGTGCCACTGGAAATAATCGTCCTGTTCACTACATAACTACATAATACTACTAACAATAAGAATAACAAAACACAATAACAGTATTATTATTAGTAGTAGTATTATAATAAAAAATAAAAAAAAGACAATAGAGTGAATGAGAAAATCAATTACTACCTCCATAAAAATAATTTATCCAGCCATCACACAGGCTTCAAAATTCATTTAAATAAATAAATAGAAGCTACAATACACAACACAGCTTCCTTAATAGTTGAATATAAACCTAGAACATCCAGTGATGATGCAAAACTCTGTGTTTTTTCCAAACTCAGTTACCCGAGTCGTGTTTTTAGCTGTACACTTCAACATCTTGGACATTTTGACTAACCGATTGCTAACTGAATTGCCGTAGGATTGCTAGCGTAACAGACTTTTCTGTGATGTAATGTGCTGACAGTGTTTGATGTGTACATATTAAGTGCATTTTGTCCCTTTGTGGATTCCATAATCAATGTAAAAGTGTTGCTTCTCTACACACGTGATCATCTCTGTGCTGCACCTCAAAAGAACAAGCCAGTAAATTATTTTACTCCCGGTAGTTTGTCTATGTAAAGTTTATTTCTTTCGTTATAAACTCAGCAAACTCTAAAGATGCTCGGTTACACTAGAACTGCCTCATAGTGCAAATTAACCAGTAAAAAAAAGTTGGGACAGTATAGAGATTTGTGATTCACATTTAAAAAAAAGTTGGGACAAGGGCAGTGACATGGTGAAATGGCTCAGTTGTTTACAACCCCAAATGCAATTCAAAAACACAGTATTTTTTACATTTACCTTAGACATTTTATGTTTTGGCAAACGTAAGCTGAACACCCGTGATCTCTGATCCCTCACAGCTGCATCACTTAAAACTCTACAGTGCAAAAAATGTTAAAATGAGTTCTCTGGACTTAGATGCATATAGGATGGACCATCATTCTCTTATTCTAGTTTCTCACAAGCTTTATGTCATTTCTAGCCCATTTTCAGATGCACAGACCGAAGAATCTCAGCAACACAGACTTAATGCTGGCCTCTTAGTAGCTTCCCTGTACTGGTCAATATCGTTCTGGATTTGTCGTCCAGTTTGGAGAAATAGGCTGATCTTGGTATCCTGGTGTGTGATCTGGAAGGTGATTGGTTGTACCAGTGCAGTTTTCAATGTTTATTCTAAGAGGCTGGTTACTAATCCAGACCCGGTATTTTACTAATTAAATAATAATTTACCAGGTTTCTTTTGATGATGAGGGTTTTACACATATATACTGTACACATTATTTTAATGGTATAATGTGACAAAATGTAGTAAGTTTGACAGTATAATAATTTTCTTTTGGCACTTATAATAATAATAATAATTGACATGGGTGGCTCAGTGGGTAGCACTGTCACCTCACAGCAAGTTGTTCCTGGGGTCAGTTCCCAGGTGGAGTGCTCTGGGTTCTTTCTGTGTGGAGTTTGCATGTTCTCCCCATGTCAGGTTAATTGAAAATACAAAAAAATTGTGCAATAGATGTGTGCAGTTTTTAAGAATCTGAATCAAAGTAAAACCACCCACGCTGGATGATGTGGGGAGTGTAACATTCTTTCTGTAGTGAAATTCAGATGTTACTCACTTCACCTCACAATGTGAGGAATCTGAAACGATGGCTCTGGTATTTTCTGAGAGAATGATGGATTGATGTAGACAGAACTGACAGGTTTGACTTTACACTGTACAAAAGGGTTTAGGAAGCACAAAGTGGGTGAAAGAGTGACGATGAGTTTAGTTCGTGAGCCGTTTCTTTTCATCTCTACCGTGTCTCCAGAACTCACTGTTAGAGTCTAAGTGATGAAGAACCCAAATTCTTTATGCTTTTTACTGGTTATTACTTTTGTGAGAAAGCATTCTATTGTGTGTAGTTTGTTTAATCTAATAATATTTCTATGCTATTCAAAAAGGATAAAGGTCCACCAAACCACCCCCTTTTTAGTCCAGTCTTTTCCCACCCAGCAGATTTTAGTGGCCTTTTTTTTTGTCAATTGTGCCCACTATGGGGCGCCCAGTAGCAGAGCTGCTCGGGAATTTCAGAATCCCAATGATGGTGTTCTAGCAGAAAATCCTGCTGTGAAATCCCCCCCCCCTTCCTTCCCAAATCCCGGTACATAGTCACGCCAATGTTCAGTTCATGGCTATGTAATTGATATTTAGGACTGACATTAATCTGAATGACTTTGTCACAGCAGACAAAACTTTGATTATAGCTCTGGATGATTCAGCCTAGGAGTAGCGAACAAATAATGAACAGAAGGGGACCGAGTATGGATCCTTGAGGAACATCTTGGGTTACAGGTGCAGTGGATGATTTATGTTCACTATAAAAAAACTGCTGTTTGTCTGCAAGATATAAAGAAACCAAGCTAAGAGGATACCTGAGATTCCAACTGAGGAGAAACAGGAGAGACGTATTTCAACATTTACACCGAGATCCAGCACTGAGATCCAGCACTGAGATCCAGTACCACCATCTCCAGCAAGCAGTAGATTGTTTATAACTATTAACAGTACAGATTCATGCTATGCTGAGAACAGAAACCTGACTGAAAAGGTTGCTTTGAGACAATACCTGTTGCAAAATGTGCCACATTTGACACAAATGAATCTGATCTCATAGTCTTTAGTCTTTAACATTTCAGACACACAGAGAGTTAAAATATAAAATAAAAATCTGTTCCCATCCCTGATCATCCCAGCGTACCACGACTCTGTAGACCCCCCATCCCTAATTATCCCAATCCCACCAAACCCACATCTCATCCTTGCACACCCCTTCCTCACAAACCTGTTGGTTGAAACTGCTGAGTAATTTTTTCACACACTGTTGTTACCTCCAATATACTGAACCCTGCCCACTGTAAAAAAAACTTGAATAGAGTCAATGGAAAGCACACACACACACACACACACAGGGAGTAAAGGGAAAACAAAGACACAAGGCAGCACAATAAGCACTGAAATATGCTTATATGTATCGGGGCGGGTCTCACGAGGTGAAGCCCTGCACCTACAAGAATGAAAAGAATCCAAGTGCAAGATGTTTTAACCAAGGTAGAACAATACTGGGGTGAAAAAGCCTAAGATTATAAATACTGTGTATTTTGATAGAAACTATACACCGATCAGCCATAACATTAAATCAATTAAATTAACATTTTATCAGCTTCACTTACCATATAGAAGCACTTTGTAGTTCTACAATTACTGACTGTAGTCCATCTGTTTCTCTGCATGCTTTGTTAGCCTCCTTTCATGCTGTTCCTCAATGGTCAGGACTCTCCCATGACCACTACAGAGTAGGTATTATTTAGGTGGTGGATCATTCTCAGCACTGCAGTGACATTGACATGGTGGTGTTGTGTTAGTGTGTTTTTAAACACCTCACTGTCACTGCTGGACTGAGAATAATCCACCAACCAAAAATATCCAGCCAACAGCATCCCGTGAGCAGCGTCCTGTGATGACTGATGAAGGTCTAGAAGATGACCAACTCAAACAGCAGCAATAGATGAGCAATCGTCTCTGACTTTACATCTACAAGGTGGACCAACTACTGTAGGTAGGAGTGTCTAATAGAGTGGACAGTGAGTGGACACAGTATTTAAAAACTCCAGCAGCGCTGCTGTGTCTGATCCACTCATACCAGCACAACACACACTAACACACCACCACCATGTCAGTGTCACTGCAGTACTGAGAATCATCCACCACCTAAATAATATCTGCTCTGTGGTGGTCCTGTGGGGGTCCTGAGCATTGAAGAACAGGGTGAAATCAGGTTAAAAAAGTATGTAGAGAATCAGATGGACTACAGTCAGTAATTGTAGAACTTCAGTGGTGGAGCTGATAAAATGGACAATGAGTGTAGAAACAAGGAGGTGGTTTTAATGTTATGGCTGATCTGTGTATTTTACTGTAGCAGTTTATGCTTGTTGATATTTATAAATTCCTCCCTTGACCCTGACCACTTATAACTAAAGAGTTGACTCTGAGCATGACTGATGATGTTTGATTTGGTACCCACTGTGTATGATATAAATTTACCCTGCACAACTGTCTTCAAACTGCACACTTTAATGTTCAACCTGTACAACTGAATACCAATTTTGCACGTTCAAGAGTTTATCTTGCACAAATGAGTGATGACCCCGCCCTGATTGTTTGTTTGTTTTGCACTAAGTGGTCATGTGCTCATCCTACAGTAAGTACCCAAACTGTATAACTAAATTTATCTATTTCATTAGTATTTTGCTGTCATGTTTTACACACTTTGGTTACATTCATGACAGGACAGGTAATTGCTGGTTACACAAGATTTATCAGTTTAAGTTTTAATATCAAACACAGTCATGGACAATTTTGTATCTCCAGTTCACCTCACCTGCATGTCTTTGTACTGTGGGAGGAAACCAGAGCTCCCTTAGGAAACCCACACAGATATGGGGAGAACAGATATGGGGAGAACATGCAAACTTTACACAGAAAGGACCCAGACTGCTCCACATGGGAATTAATCCCAGGACCTTCTTGGTGTGAGGCAACAGTGCTACCCACCGAGCCAACGTGCCGCCCCGTGTGACAGATTTAAAAAAGTGAAAATGTAGAACCTGACAGACAAACAGAGAGAGGTGAAGGTACAAAGTTATTTAATATTCACTCCAAAAGGTCAGTTCAGATGCATTGTGAATAATAAAGCAACACAACAGGTCACATTATCAGTGTAAAATATACAGTATAAAATATATCAGTGTGTCTTCACAAACTATTTTGACCAGAGTTCAATTAAAAACAGTACAAAAACAAGATTTACAGTATCTTAAGTTGTTTAATGATATTGTGCACTGTGGAGGGAGAAATACGCAAATCCCTTCCAATCTTTCTTTGAGGTTCATTGTTTTTAAACATTGCAATGCATTGTTATGCATTTGTTGACAAATTGGGGATCTTCTGCGCATCTTTGCTCTTTAAAGACTCAAACCATGATTACAATCACCTGTTTGGAATCACATCATTATTTATTATTATCATTATTATCATTTAGTATTATATAATTATTATCATTATTAAGACATTTCCTGCAAAGGATCAATAAAGTGTCCGTCCGTCCGTCCGTCCGTCCGTCCCTCCCTCCCTCCCTCCCTCCCTCCCTCCCTCCCTCCCTCCCTGTCTGTCTGTCTGTCTGTCTGTCTGTCTGTCTGTCTGTCTGTCTGTCTGTCTGTCTATCTGTCTATCTATCTATCTATCTATCTATCTATCTATCTATCTATCTATCTATCTATCTATCTATCTATCTATCTATCTATCTATCTATCTATCTATCTATCTATCTATCTATCTATCTATCTATCTATCTATCTATCTATCTATCTAGTTTTTTCACTTCATTACTCGCCCTAAATTGCCTTCGTCCCAATTGTTTTGGAATGTGTTGCAGGCCTGAAATGCAGGAATGGAGGTTTATTAATAAATGAAATGAAGTTGAGCAGATAAAACATGAAATATCTCAGGTTCGTCCTGTCTGCAATCAAATACAAGTCAAAGTAAATGTAAGAAACACTGTGTTAAATTTTCCATACTGTCTTTTTTTTTTTTTACTTTTTTTTTATCTGGGGTCGGGCCATTTCACATTTATCGAACAGTGTGTAAATGACACCTGCACAGCTGTGTGTGTGTGTGTGTGTGTGTGGCTACTGAGGAAACACGTTATTAGTGCAGGACGGCTGCAGACATTTTTTTCATTCTAATGCTTTTAACAGGTGTGTCAGTGCCACACCTCAGTCAGGAACTCTCTCTCTCTCTCTCTCTCTCTCTCTCTCTCTCTCTCTCTCTCTCTCTCTCTCTCTCTCTCTCTCTCACTCTCTCACACATATACGTACATACACTGCTGTGACATTTACATTTACATTTTCAGCATTTAGCAGACGCTTTTATCCAAAGCGACTTACACAATGAGTGGAACACAATGAGCAATTGAGGGTTAAGGGCCTTGCTCAGGGACCCAACAGTGGCAACTTGGTGGTGGTGGGGCTCGAACCGGCAACCTTCTGTTTACTAGTCCAGTACCTTAACCACTGAGCTATCACTGGCCCTGTGAAAAAGTAATTGCACACGTTCAGATATCTGCAATCACTGCATACTTGTAACACTAAATGAATTTTGAAATATAAACAAATCATGAGCAAAAGCACATCATCACTTGTAACTGCTCTTGGTGACTCAATTAACCAGTTAACCAAGTTTACCAAATATAAACCATTATTTATTTAAATACCCCGTCAGCTTTAAGTAAGCAGGCCTGTAGAATATACAGCTCACTCTTGCTCTATCTTCTGGCAGGAAACTCAGGACAATAAAAACGAACACAACCAGACATGCTAACAGCTTTTTTCCAAGAGCTGTAACAATTCTTAACCACAGTTGCTCCCTTGGTTAATACTTATTTAACAGACCAGACTGTTAACATGCTACATGTCATACATGTGTATTATGTGTATAATTATGTCTACTATTGTGTGTACTATTTTGTGTACTATTTTGTGTATCACCAAAACAAATTCCTCGTATGTGTAACATACCTGGCGAAATAAAGTGATTCTGATCTAATTCAAGTTTAAATACATTTTTCTGAAAAGCATCAGAAAGCCATTTCTTAGACTCAGGGACTCCATCGAACCACAGTGGGAGACATTATCTTGAAAGAAAAAAAGAAACATGGAACATTGATGCATCTACCCAGGAGTGGAAACCTCAACCAGGATGAAGCACAAACTTACCTCAGACATTTTTAGGCACACACTGGGACTGCTGTGGCCTCTGACAATTTTGACATTTAGCAGACGCTTTTATCTAAAGCAACTTACAGTACTTTGACAGTATACAGTCTGAGCAATTGAGGGTTAAGGACCTTGCTCAGGGTCCCAACAGTAGCAACTTTCTGCTTGTACTTAAAACCACTACGCTACAACCTCTACGACTACTGGGCTGGTACACTTCCTTTGACCAAACTATGGTAAACATCCGTGTGTGTAGTAAATCTCTTCCATTCATAAACACAAACATAAATGTAGTAGACACACCACATGCTTAATCATTAGCAATTATCTGTTAAGTTTTAGACAGACAGTAGAGATTGAAGGTGTACGCCTCCCCAGAGGCCTGGAAATTAGTGATACAAGCAACTAAATATGAAAAACTCCTCCATTCACAGTGGAAACTCTAGTCAGCAGCAGTAACACTAATGTTACTGTCCTTTTTGTTGAAGTTTACCAGTAGAGACTGAATAGTGTCTAAAACTGGCATTAAAAAGAATTATACAGAGAATCATCTGACCAAAATATTAATTTTATTGTACAATGAATTATATTACATTCATTTCTTAAATTTTTAAATCTTAACAAACTAACAGGTTGTGCAGTGCCAAACATTCTTATGTCCTTAAGAAGTCCAGCAAATATAAGAAACAAGCCAGGACTTCCAACCGGACAGTACAATCTTTCATTCATAAACACAGACACAAAATAACCACATTTTAGTAAATTAGTAAAGTAAATCACTGCTAATGTTCATTTTGAATTACCATCCATCCACACATTCATATACAGAATATATCTGTCCACCTATCCATTTATCCATTATCCATCTTTACCATCCATCCATCCACCCACCTTTACATCTTAAACATCCATCCATTAATAGTGTTCATATATCTCTCTGTTTTAATTAATTGTTTTTCCTTATGTAAAGCACTTTGAATTTCCACTGTGTATGAAAGGTGCTATACAAATAAACTTGCCTTGCCTTGCCTTGTTGTCCATCCATCCATCCATCCATCCATCTATCCACTGAATTTATCTGTCTACTCATCAATTCATCTATTCATCCATAGTATCTATATATCTGTCGTTCATCTATCCATCCACTGAAGTGATCTGTCTTTTCATCCATCCATCATCCATCCACCCACCTTTAAATCTTTATATACAGTATCTTTCTGTCATCCATCCATTGACTGAATTGATCAGTCTAATTATCCATACATTATCCATCCATTAATCTTTATATCGTAAACATCCATTCATCCATCCATAGTATCTATATATCTCTCTGTTGTCCATCCATCTATTCATCCATTGAATTAATCTGTCTACTCATCCATCCATCCACCCATCTTCTTATCTTAACTATCCATTCATCCATAGTATCTATATATCTTTCTGTCATTCATCCATCCATCCATCCATCCATAGTATCTATATATCTTTCTGTAATTCATCCATCCATCAATCCACTGAATTAATCTGTCTACTCATCCATCCATCTTTATATTTTCACTATCTATCCATCTATAGTCTCTATATATCTTTCTGTCTGTCATCCATCTATTCATCCATAGTATTTACATGTCTTTCTGTCATCCATCCATCCATAGTATCTGTAAATCTTTCTGTCATCCATGCATCCATCCATCCATATCCATCAATCAATCTTTATATCGTAAACATCCATCCATCCACCCATCCATCCATAGTATTTATATATCTCTCTGTTGTCCATCCATCCATCCATCCATCCATCCACTGAATTAATTAGTCTACTTATTCATCCATCTTTATATCTTGTCCATCCATCCATATTATCTATATATCTCTCTGTTGTCCATCCATCTGTCTACTCATTCATCCATCTTTATATCTTAACTCTCCATTCATCCATAGTATCTATAATTGAATTAACTCATAATTGTCTCTTTGGATAAAATGTAAGTCATTTGTGTAATGACCTGCTTTTTTACTCTAACATGTACACCAACCCTGAATTAAGTTCAACCCTAAAAGCACTCACATGTACAGAGGATCGCTAAGCTTGATGTTTTCCTCCACCACTCAAAGTTTATGCCATTGTGGTGTATTGTATTAAGATTGCTGCATGTTTTATCATTTAATACGTTTATGATCAGTGCAATAACACATGCACACAAAATACAAAAAATAAATAAATAATGAAAATATTCCGGATACAGGGGAGCAGTTTGGGTTCATTCAGAGAAACTCTAATTTAAATCACAGTTTTTACTGCCACTCTAACATCTGTGTTGTGGTATGAACCGGTAAAATCTTTTAAGATCTGACCGGTTCATACCACAGCACAAATGTTAGAGTGGTAGTAAAATCCAGATTCAGTCCAAAATACCAAATGTTTCCAGTAGTACAAGTTTGGTCACACACCATACACCTACTCACAAGTGCTTCAGCAAACACAGAACCCCTGTCAACACAGGCTGACTAAAACAACCGGTGTGTGTTTGTAGTGACTTTTTACACACATGCTTTAGGCCAAACACTCCTATCGTGTTAAAGTTCATTAGGATTGTCTCGCATACAAAACACACACACATTGGACTTAATGATTACCATACATGGTCTAGATCCTCATAACCTCATAAATTAATCTAACACCAGATTCCACTATAAGAGCATCATACCAACAGTGAAACGTGGTGGTGGTAGTGTGATGGTCTGGGGCTGCTTTGCTTCCACAGGACCTGGAATTCTGCTCTCTATCAAAAAATCCTCCTATTAATTTGTGACCTAAAGCTCAAGCACAGTTGGGTTATTCAGGAGGACAATGATTCAAAGTCCACAAGCAAGTCCACCAATCAGGAGTCAAAAAAATGGTGTTGGAGTGGTCGAGTCATAGTCCTGACTGTTAAGATGCTACAGTAAGACCTTAAACAGGTAGTTCATGCTGTTTGCAGTTGTTACTACTAAGGTTTTAAGAGGGGGTTCTTTTCTCAGGGTGATATATGTTTAAAATCTATATTTATCTCATTTTAATTGAATGATTATTTAAAAGCTGTATTGTTTTGTTTTACCGTGTTATTAACCATTACAAAAGAAGCAGCCCCATATCATGATGCTCCCACCTTTATATGTATTTACTGCATTTTCTCCCCATTTTCCTCCTGCACTCAATTTGTCTTCCGCTAAAAGGGATATCAGATTTCATCCGAGGAGAGCACGTCGCTGCTCACGCCTCTTCCGACACGTGTACAGCCCTCCACTTCTTGCCCCTCCTATCTGCACAGGCGTCTCTTCCGCCAGTCAGGGACACGGTTCTGCTAGGGAACTATGACCGGACTATGTGGGTGGGGTCTTCAAATGCTGTGTAAGGACCCTGATTAGCAGATAGAGAGGCACCTGTGCAGAGTGCATGGGTAAAAGGGTTCCGCTAAGGGCTGCATATGAGTCATAGGAGGCGTGAGCAGCAGTATACTCACCTCGACTGCAATCGGGGATCCCCCAGCAGCGGAAGACAAATTCACTACACTAAGTTGGGGAGATAATGCATAAATAAATGAGGAAAAAAATGAGTTATGTGTACAGCAACAAGGTCCTGGGCATGTTCTACATGCAAGAGTTTGCATGTTCTCCCCGTGTCTGTGTGGGTTTCCTCCGTAAGCTCCGGTTTCCTTCCACAGTCCAAAAACATGCAGCCAGGTTAATTGGAGACACTGAATTTCCCTATAGGTGAATGGGTGTACGTGTGTGTATGTGTGTGTCTGCCCTGCGATAGACTGACCCCCGTCCAGGGTGTTACTGTGTGCCTTGCGCCCATTGAAAAGCTGGGATAGGCTCCAGCAGAGCGCGACCATGATTGGATAAGCGGTTAAGACAGTGAGTGAGTGAGTGAGTGTGTTATTTAAGTATTATTATTTTTTCTCTGCGACCCATTTTTTTAAGCTCGCTACCCACCTAAGGGTTGCGACCCAGGGTTTGGTGATCAGATTTTAATCAGGGATTTATCTATCAGTGCAGCATTATTACTAAACCCTTACTTTCACTGGTGTAACATCACTTCTACAGAATTCTACTGTGATTTTGATAGACGTGCTGCTGTTTTAATCTACAATACCATCACCAGCATGAGTTCGTTCGTTTACAATATCTGACAGTTTCATCAGCAGATGATTCAGGTTTCTTAGATGGCAGCTTCAATACGTGCATTTAAACCTTACATGCAGAGACAGTGTAAAGCGTAGTAAAAATGTTAAAAAACGAGGTGTGTTTCTGTCTTATCTATGTTGTCAGTGTTGTCTTGAGATTCTTATCTGGATGGAAGAATAATTCACTCGTCTTGTCTTTTATGTCTCAGGGATGCTAAGCGAATCTGCTCACACCCATACACACAGGCATGCTGCCGGACCGGTCCGGCCCACAGACAGGAATGATAGCATTGTTCAATTTCTTCTGGTCCGGGCTGAGAAGCGTGTGTGTGTGTGTTTATGTGTACGTGTGTGTGTGTGTGTGTGTGTGGGTGCGTGTGAGACTGAAATGCAACGAATTCCAGTTATGCTTCTACAGAAAAGGGGCCTGACTCCTGTAAAATGTAGTTTGCATATTTTCAGTCCCACCCAAAGCACATCACTGATCAACAGGTCTAGCAGCTACAGGACACATACAAGATAATCATCTACATGTAAAAAATAAAAGCCCTGAACAAATTTTCAGTGAAGTGGATCAGAAACTCCACCCTAAACTTCACGCTTCACTGTGTGTCAGTGCAGAAAGAACGCCATTCATCAGCTGGGACAGCAGCGATTATGCAAGAACTGAAGGTGAAAAGAGTGCACCAAATTCTTCCAAGCCCACACTCACATTTCTTATTATCTACTGACCTTTCACAAGTCTAAATACACCATATGACCAAAAGTATGTGGACACCCACCTAATTATTGACTTCAGGTGTTGCCAGGTATATACAAATCTAGCAATATTTTTGAGGTTTAATTGAACAAACGATTGCTTCCGACTTTGTGATAACAGTTTGGGTGCAGACCCCTTTCATGTTCCAGATTAAATTGTGCACAAAGCCCCTGTGCATGAATCCAAATCTATAAATACGTGGGTTGGCAAGTTTGGTGTAAAGGAACTCCAGTAATCAGTGGTGATTTCCAGTTATCAGAAATGTTTGATTGAACTTGTTGCTGCTTAAAGTGGAACAACAAGTTATTAAGTTTAGTAGAGCAATTTTTAAACACATAAGACAGTTGGTGTTTACTGAAGTTGTAAAATAGTTTCAACAGTTTGCAACATTTAATAAAACAAGGTGCATGACCTCCAGTGGTCAGCTGATTTCCAGTTATCAGAAATGTTCAGTTGCACTTGTTGCTGCTTAAGGTAGAACAACCAAGTTATTAAGTTTAGTTATGCATTTTCTCCCGATTTAGCATAGACAATTAGTCTTCTGCTGCTGGGAATCCCAATTGCGTTTGAGGAGGGTATATTTGCCTGCTCCACGCCTCGTCCGACGCGTGCGCAGTCCCTCAACCTCTTCATTTTCGCCCATGCTTTGGTGGATTCGCACATGAGGCTTATCCACTTTCTGCACAGGCGTTTCAATCTGCTAACCAGGGTCCTAATACAGCATTTGAAGACCCCCTACCCCCCACCCACTTATTTCGGCCTCTTTTCCCACCCAACAATTGGTTGCATCTAAAAATGGTTCATATTATAAGCGCCTGTTTTCAGTGGCAGGGTTATGAACAGGAAAATATCCTCACTTCTGTCAGATAATGTGAACAAACTTGTCATTCTGAATAACTGGCTGAAAGATGGGTAGCTGTTAACAACTCTATATAGGCACTGGCTGGCTTTCTAAAAATAATTTAGATTTAATAATTTTATCATAATTTTATGAATGTTTTTATTGGTAAACATGTTCTTGCAATAAAAATTTGCATAACTGTTCAAATTGTGCTTAGTTAGTAGTTAGTGATTAAATGCAATTAATTTGGTTCTTTAATCGTGATTAATCTCGATTAAAAATTATAATCATTTAAAAAGTGCATTTTCTTTACTGAGGTTGTAAAATATTTATAACAATTTGCAACATTATAATTAAACAAGGTGCATGACCTCCAGTGGTGAGCTGATTTCCAGTTCTCAGAAATGTTTGGCTGCACTTGTTGCTGCTTAAGGTGGAACAACCAGTTATTAAGATTAGTTTTTTAAAACACATGGCCACTTGTGTTTCCTTAGGAAATATAATAATAATTAAAAAAGTGCATTTTATTTACCGAGGTTGTTAAATATTTTGAACAATACAAGGTGCAGGAGCTCCAGTGGTCAGCTGATTTCCACAACCAGTTATTAGGTTCAATTTTTTTAAACAAATGTGCAGTTGGTGTTAACTTCATTTCTTCAGGAAATATAATAGTCATGAAATAAGTGCATTTTCTTTACTGAGGTTGTAAAATATTTTCAACAATACAAGGAAAAGGATCTCCAGTGGTCGGGTGATTTCCAGTTATCAGAAATGTTTGGCTGCACAAGGTGGAACAACCAGTTATTTTTTGTTTAGTGGAGCAATTCAGTTTTTTTAAAACATGGGCAGTTGGCACTTTGTTTCTTCAAAAAATATAATAATCATGTAAGATTTGCATTTTCTTTACTGAGAAAATAGTTGTAGCCTAGTGGTAGCCTACTGGTTAAAGTACTGGACCAGTGACCAGAGGGTCACTGGTTCAAGCCCCACCACTACCAGGTTGCTGCTGTTGGGCCCTTGAACAAGGCCCTCAACCCTCAGTTGCTCAGATTGTATACTGTAACTGTAATGTAAGTCACTTTGGACAAAGACATCTGCTAAATGCCAAAAATGTAAATGTAAACGTAAATGAGATTGTTAAATCTTGACTACAATTTATAATAAAGGTGTAATTTGTACATTAATATCTAGAACGTTTGTTTATGTAACCTTGACTAATGTCTCCCTGATTATTTTTGTTTTATTATTTTATTTATTATTTATTATTTATTTTATTTTATATTGCTGATGGCATTAAAAAGTTGGTACAACGCTGGAAAAATGCATCGGAACGTGACGATGTAGAAAAGTGATGTAAATTGTTTTTGAAATTCTTCATTTATTGTGTCCTTGAATGTCTGTGTCCTTGACGCTCGCTCTGGCTGCACGCTTTCTGTCTGCTCTCCGCTTGCTTTTAGTTTTTAGTTTTTTTTCATCTTTTATTTCTAAAATATAGAGCTCAATCAGCAGACACCGACAATAGATCGGCTGGAAAGGCACAGAATTACAGAAATACATTAAACTAGACATTTAGTTAATAGAGTTTTCCACTAGCCGTCAGACTAAAAAACTCGGGCACAGTTATCAGGACTACCATGGCTCCTATCACTACAGCGGGTTCTTCGTGCTGCTCCAACTGCTACAGACTTCTACGGAAAATCGCTGTGCTGGAGACAAAAATGCTCACAATCCTACCTGGAACGGAGAGGAGAAATGGTTCCAGATCACTCGAGGGTGAGTCAAAATCTAACACAGAACAACCAGCTAAACTAAGGCTAGAGAGCTTAACAGACTTCCCGAAGCTTGACAGAAGTCAATCAAAACAGGGGAACAGAAACGAGCCATGTGAGAGAACAAGTCGGTGGCACAAACTTGGAGCAAAACCAAAAGCACAAAAGCAGCAGGTGGCTGTCTTAATGTCTTCCACGCCAGACTGCTCATCATGGGCTCGGAAAGCTAAAACTATTCCAAAAGCTAGCACAATTGCACCCCGTGGGAAAATAGCAGGGTCGCAACAAAAACCGATCCCTTTGCTGAATCGTTTTGAACCGCTCAGAAATCTGATCGAGGTTACCCCCAGTGGTAATGGTAACGAATCAAAACCAGCGAAGCTGACTATAAAAGGGGTCTCAAAGCGGGCTAGCAAAAACACGAGGCTGATCAAGCAGAGGCCCTCGCCTGACGCAGAGAACGCGCTGAAAACTCTGATCGTCGGTGACTCTGCCATCAAGAATATAGGCAGCAGATCAATGCTAACATGCTGTCTCCCGAATGTGACTGTCTCGGAATTAAATGAGGAACTTCCCAACATTCTCTCCCAGCATGGAGCGATCGACCGAATTATTCTGCACGTGGGCAGAAGTGACATTCGCAGAGAGGAGTCAGAAATCTTAAAGAACAACTTCACTGAACTGTTTAATACACTTGAGAAGCTGACTGCTCAGAAGTTCATCAGTGGGCCTCTCCCAGCCCGAGGATCTAATATGTTTTCACGGCTACTCAACCTCATCACGTGGCTAAGCAGAACCTGCAGTTTGAAAGGTTTGGATTATATTGACAATTTTAATCTATTCTGGGGGCGCAGAGAATTTTTTTACCCAGATGGCACCCACCTAAGCAAGACTGGAGTGAAGGCACTAAAGGACAACCTCCATTTTGCTCTTCGCCACCCATCTGCTTCTTGGACTGACTCGACACAATACGTGCATCCTCAACCTCCCTCACCTGCCTTCAACCATGAAGGACCATCAAACATACAATCCCCATCACTGGAGAACACATCTCAGGCTGAGTTTCTGACTCTTGATGAAAGCTATTACGACCTTCATCATCAGGCAGTGACACAGCAGTCAACAGCAGAGACATCACAGTCATCCTCCAACTTCTCTCTCTCAACAACATCACCTCCACATATGGATTTCACAGAGAAAATGGAGAAACTGGTGTGTGTTGGGACTAAATTCTCACACTCCATCTCAGCCAGTCCACAGGTTTCACCAAAAAAGCCCAGGGCACCCCTTCCCCTTCCCCCCCTTCCCCCCCGTGCTCTGAGGCCACTTCAACACCGTCAGCAGCAGCCTTGTACTTCATCTACTCTGGCTGTACAGAGTTCAGAATGTTCAGCGAGTGCTACTGATAGCGGCGGCAGAATACAAAACAATGATAACTCGTTGTGATGTGTTCAGGGTCCTTGCTATAGCAGATATGATACTGACAACAGTTTGGAGAGTAAGCTTGGACCCAGTATGCCTGAAATGTTTTCTATTCCTGTGTTGATTAGAAATAGAAAGAATAGAACACATTCAGCATATCAAGTTAACCAGTCTAACCTCGTACCTGTACCACGACAACCTTGGGCTGCCCCAGGGGCTCCTGTGGTTCCTTTAAAGCTAGCTCTGCTTAATATTAGATCTCTAGCCAACAAATCATTTTTAGTGAATGACATAATTCTATCCTACAGTTTAGATTTTCTGTTTCTAACTGAAACATGGTTAGCAGAAGGCAGCAGTGCTACTGTTCTTAATGAAACTGCACCAGCAAACTTCAGTTCTATGAATGTGTGTCGAAGTGGTAGGAAAGGTGGAGGAGTAGCTGCCTTATTTAAAGATGTATTCCAGTGCAAAGAGACTGTGCTTGGCAATTTTATGTCTTTTGAATACCTCTGTTTTATTTTGAAGGGTACTCCCAAAATTTTATTTTTAACCATTTATAAACCTCCAAGATACTCTGCACATTTTATAGATGAATTTGCTGAACTACTGTCAGTTATCTCCACTGAGTACAGCTTCTTCATCATAACTGGGGATTTTAACATCCACTTAGATAATAACAAGGACAATAACACCAAATAACTTTTTGGTCTTTTTGACACGTTTGGTCTATTGCAACATGTGAAAGGGCCTACACATACTCGAGGGCACACTCTGGATCTAGTTATTTCTAAAGGTCTTAACATTTCTTCTGTTATGGTCAAGGACTTGGCCCTCTCTAATCATTTTTGTGTCTTCTTTGAAATGCTGATCACTCCAGATGCTCAAACTAGCTCTGTTTCTGTTAAGAAAAGGTGCATAAATGAAAGCACTAGTTCTCAGTTTATGGAGGCCATAGCTATATCACCAACTTTAATTGCAGAGTCAGTTGATGAACTCCTGGATAACTTTAATGTGAAAATATTGACTGTCATGGATGTGGTTGCCCCTGTAAAAGTCATGAAAACATTGAGCAAACAGAAAGCACCATGGCGTAACACAATGATGGTAATAGCTCTGAAAAAAGAATGCAGGAGAGCTGAACGTAAGTGGAGGAAAACTAAACTTCAAATCCCCTATGATCTCTATGCAAAGCCTTTGTAGTTTTAACTCGGAGTTAGGCAGGGCTAGACAGCTGCACTTCTCTAAGATCATTAACAGGAACATCAACAACACCTGCACTCTATTCAACGTGGTCGACAAGCTTACAAATCCTCCAAAACAGATCACACCAGAACTTCTGTCCACAGAGAAATGTAATGAATTTGCTCATTTCTTCTGTGAAAAAATCAAAACTATTAGACTGACCATCAACGCCACTCAGTCAAACGATGAAACCATGCCGCCCCTACAGACACCTAGAAATAACATGACTATTATGTCACAATTTAATACAATAGACCAAAAAACTCTGGAGAAAACAGTTCAGCATCTTAAATCATCGACATGTTGTCTCAACATGCTGCCATCTGAATTTTTTAAAAATATCTTTAACTCTGTAAAAACTGATTTGCAACAAATAGTTAATGGCTCACTAGAATCAGGCGTTTTCCCAAAGTCACTGAAAACAGCTGCCATTAAGCCACTCCTAAAAAAGAGAACTCTGGATGCGTCTGTGTTAAACAACTACAGGCCGATCTCAAATCTTCCTTTCATAGCCAAGATCATTGAGAAAGTTGTTTACAATCAAGTCAGCAGTTTTTTGAATTCCAGTGGTTATTTTGACAAATTTCAGTCAGGCTTTCGAGCTCACCACAGCACTGAAACGGCTCTCATAAAAGTGTTAAATGATCTACGGCTGAATACTGACTCGGGTAAAATATCAGTTCTGGTTTTACTGGATCTTAGTGCTGCCTTTGACACTGTAGATCATAGAATACTGCTGGATAGGTTGGAAAACTGTGTTGGACTTTCCGGAACAGTCCTTAATTGGTTCAGGTCTTATTTAGAAGACCGGAGTTACTTCGTCACTATTGGCAGCTGTGAATCTGACAGGGTGGCTATGACATGTGGAATCCCCCAGGGATCAGTTCTCGGACCTCTTCTGTTCAATCTTTATATGCTGCCATTAGGCCAAATGCTACAGGCTAACAAAATTGATTACCATAGTTATGCAGATGACACACAGATATATCTGGCTCTCTCACCAGATGATTACAGCCCAATAGATTCACTGTGTCAGTGTCTGGAGGACATCAATAACTGGATGAGCCAGAATTTTTTACAGTTAAATAAGGACAAAACAGAGATTGTGGTGTTTGGCAGCAAAGAAAAGAGGTCTAGTGTCAGTGAGCACCTCAGTTCCCGGGCTCTAAAAACCAAAGACCAAGTCCGAAATCTTGGCGTTCTAATAGACTCAGATCTTACATTCACCAGCCATAAAAAACCATCACCAAAACAGCCTTCTACCATCTTAGAAATATAGCCAAAATCAAGGGTCTAGTGTGCCAACAAGACCTAGAGAAGCTGATCCATGCTTTTATCTCCAGTAGGGTGGACTATTGTAATGGTCTCTTAACTGGACTTCCCAAAAAGACCATTAAACAGTTACAGCTCATTCAGAACGCTGCTGCTAGAGTTTTAACTAAGACGAAGAGAACTGAGCACATCACTCCAGTTCTAAAATCTCTACACTGGCTTCCGGTTAGTTACAGAATAGAATTTAAAGTGCTGCTACTGGTCTATAAATCACTGAATGGGTTCGGCCCAGAATACATCTCAGATATGTTTAGAGAATATAAACCTAGTAGATCTCTTAGATCCATGGACTCAGGTCAGCTAGTTGAGCTCAGAGTCCAAACTAAACAGGGTGAAGCAGCATTTAGCTGTTGGGCTGCGTATAACTGGAACAGACTGCCAGGAGATATTAGATGTTCCTTAAATGTAGAAATCTTTAAATCCAGGTTAAAAACTTTTCTTTTTTCTTGTGCCTATGATTGAGCTCGAAATTTTTGCTATTACCCTATTTCTTTTAGTTTTTCAGGCTCTTAATAATTCTTTTTATAGAGTAGTGTACATTCTAAATTGTAGTGTATATTTTACTATATTTTCTTTTAGTTTTCATGTTTTAATTGCTTATCTCTCTTGTTTTAATTTCGTATTTCCCAAATTGTAGGGTATATTTTACAATATTTTCTTTTAATGTTTCATGTTCTTAATTTTTTATCTCTCTTGTTTGAATTTCATGTTGTCTTAATTGTAACTAAATGTTTGCAAGAAGTCTTTCTGAGGTTCTAGATCTCAGGAATGTTTTAATGCTTTTAATTTTTCCTTATGTAAAGCACTTTGAATTGCCACTGTGTATGAAAGGTGCTATACAAATAAACTTGCCTTGCCTTGCCTTCATAAATAGAGTAAAAAAAAAAAGCTGAAACTTTTTGAAGAACCCTCATATATATTTACATAGGACAGTAATTAAATAGTATATACTTTTACTATATTATATGGCATATACTATATTTATAAATAAGTACATGGTCAAAAGAAACTGTGTGTGTATTCAAAGGTAATATTTTTTGAACTGCTCCCTTATTTAAGTTTTATCATTCTGGTCTGCATACCCCATTTGGCAGTTTTAAGCCGAAAGCCCTTCCTGACACAAACCTCCTTATTATATCCAAGCTTGGGACTGGCGCTGAGAGCGCACCACACAATGGCCATGCTGTTTAGCCATCCTCTCCCCTCAGAAGGGAGGTGTATATAAAGTGCAGATACGCACCAGAAATATATCAAAAAACAACAACAAAACTTTTTCCTTTACTGTAAGCTTTACTCTGTTGTACTTATAAATAACTAAGAGAGATTAATCTTCATACGAAATTCTAATTGAGTGCACTACATAGGAAAAACAAGGCATGTACAGAACAGGGAGAGGTTTTGAATACATCCACAGCTTTCACAGAAAATTCTTTGCGTTCTCTCCTCTCACAACAGCTCTGCGCTTTCATCACCAATAGTTGAAAGTGCTCGATATTCTCTTGTATTTCTTTTGCAGAACAATTTAATTCACTTCACATATTTTGATAAAGGTTAAAGCTCCAAATACCACAAATGCTTGAGGCCTCTCCCAGCTTCAGTGGAAGACATTTCTTACATGAAAAATTACACATAAACAAACAAAAGTTACGCTCCCTTAAAACTGGTCTCAGCGTGTTTTTTTTTTTAGATTCATGCAAATCAAAGCTGTTTTGGTTTCATGATCTCAAACTGAAGGTTTCTGTAACAGAAATGCTAGTTTGTTACCTGCTTATGTTTTTGTGGCAGGCACTGTATAGTGTTTAGTGGACTACAAAGAGGTACAGGCCATAATTAAACATGAACTGGGGTGCAGTTTAGACTTTAAAGTACTCAGTGTACTTTTTGAGCTGTGGAGATCAGTGTTTATAACCAGACGATACACTGGAACCTTGTTTGTTATGAATAATGTGATACAGTAATAGCTTAGCGGTTAAGGTACTGGACTAGCAATCAGAAGTTTGCTGGTTCAAGCCCCACCACTGCCAGGTTTCCACTGTTGGGTCCCTGAGCAAGTCCCTTAACCCTCAAACATTGTGTTCAGTGTGTAAGTTGCTTTGGACAAAAGCATCTGCTAAATGCTGTAAATGTAATGTAGAACAATTGGTGTGCTCAATTCCCAAAGGATTTAGGGCAGTTGTAGCATAGTGGTCAGGGTACTGGACTAGTAATCAGAAGGTCACTGGTTCAAGTCCCACCACTGCCAGGTTTCCACTGCTGGGTCCTTGAGCAAGGTCCTAACCCTCAATTGCTTATATTGTATACCGTCACAACTGTAAATCACTTTGGAAAAGTGTCCACTAAATGCCGAAAATTTCCGTTAGGATCTCAAAGCCTTTTGTGTGAATTGTGGACTAAGATACTTTATTTGGCAGCAGCTTTTCTTTAACATTTGTGGCATTACTTTCATAACTGTGTATTTATTTTGGAAGACATTGCAAGAGTAGAAGAAGTCTAATGCACCATCACCACTGAGGGTCTCAGAGTCATGTGGGACCAATACAAACACAACTGGCCTTGCTTGTCAAGGTAGGAAAAGGTCAGTCCTCCTTGCCAATGCAGGACCGGCAGCAACTTTTATTTATGAGCACTTACAAATAGTGAATTGGGAGAAAAACTGATATAGACAGTTTAGATGGTTAAGGACCTTGAGTTTATCTTGTCTGTATTTTTTTGGAAGTTGTTTGTTTAACTGTGCCACTGTGCAGCTGTCCTTGGACTTAAAGAAATAAAAATCCCAGCATTACAGCTTCCTGATCGTTTTTTCAACCACTAATTCAACCAAGTTCGGAGGTTCCTTGATTTACTAAAGGAGCTATAGATGGGCCAACAAGAAGAATCCAGATTAACGTCTAGAGCAGATGACCCAAGAGAACATGAGAAATATCCAAAGAAACCAGAAAGCCTGGTATGATCATATTGCCACACAGAGATGCTTGGTTCCTGGCCAGCAGGTGCTCAGACTTTTGACAACAAGCTCCAAACTGAATGAGACAGTTCAAATAAGGTTCTTCGCAAGACAAATAATGTGGCTTATGAGATATTCATGCCAGAAAGTGGTAAACAGAAGCAGATCTTTCATGTAAACCTTCTTAAAGAGTTTCATCCCAGATCAGAGCCAGTGGAGGAAGAGGAACCAACAGAACAGTATTTCTCTACCATTAACAGCTCACGGAAAGGTGGAGGTGTCCCATTTAGAACTGTTTCATCAGCAACAGCTGGAGGAGGTCAATCCTCAGCAGACGCTTTTATCCACAGTAACTTACTGTACTGTCACAGTATATTGTCTAAGCAATTGAGGGTTTAGGGTCTTGCTCAAGGACCCAACACTGGCAATCTGGCAGCGGTGGGGC
Source organism: Trichomycterus rosablanca (assembly GCF_030014385.1). NCBI lineage: Eukaryota > Metazoa > Chordata > Actinopteri > Siluriformes > Trichomycteridae > Trichomycterus > Trichomycterus rosablanca. The sequence goes on along the minus strand of NC_085989.1, from coordinate 45,785,643 downwards.
TTGAACCAGCAACCCTTCACGTTTCAGAACGATTGTTGACTGCCCTGAAGCAAGAGCTGGACATTACGCTCTCATTAGGAGTCACTGAGCTTTTAACAAGTGAGTGGTGTAGCGCAGTTGTCTTAGTGGCCAAACAAAAAGGTATTAGGTTTTGCACTGATTTTAGAATGATGAACCAGTGGAATGGCTAGGTAAAGCAAATAATCTACCTATCATGTCCCTGGACTTATGTAACAGTCACTGGCAGGTTCCCTTAAGCATTAGAGCAAAGGAACTCACTGGTTTTAGAATTCTTATGGGCTGTATCATTTTCGGGTCATGCCAAGTCTTAGAATGGTTAAAGGAGGCAATCCCAAGAAATGTGCCCTGGCAATGAAACAGAACTGTTATTTGAGCTTCATTATTGGTGATGGGGTAATTCGTCCACAGCTTCCACAGCTAGAAAAGGTGGAGGCCATCCACAGTTTTAGTCCACCAACAATCAAGGAAAAGGTGAGATTCTTTTGGGGCTGGTGAGATGATAGCTAGGTTAAATTTTTGGTAGAAGTATCTGTCCTTACAGATCTTACCAAAACCTTAGCTCCCAACAAGGTGGTCTGGGCAGAGCAGTGTGAGGGGGCATTTCAAGACTTGAAGACACTGTGATGGTGCTTCGGGGCTTGGTGGAGGGGGAGCTTGCAGACTGGTGGCTTTCCTGAGCCGCAAGATGTTTCCAGGGAGAGACAGTTACTCAACTGTGGAGCAGGGGTGCCTGGTCATCAAGTGGGCACTGGAGATACTAAGATACTACAAAAACCTTTACATTTTCAGCATTTAGCAGATGATTTTATCCAGTGACAACCTGGCAGTGGTGGGGCTTGAACCAGCGACCTTTCAATTACTAGCCCATGACCTTAAAAGCTAGGCTACAACTACCCTATCTCATGGGGAAAACTGTTCTACAGATGACAGATCACTGGGTTCTGTAGTAGCTGGGAAAGATGTAAGATTTGGTTGCTTGGTTCACTTGGTGGTTATTTATTTAATTTTAAATTAACAATGAACAGCCACTTTGTTCAGCACTCGGCTTGATCGGTGCTGTATGTCATCAAAGTGTAAATTTACATTTACATTTTCGGCATTTAGCAGACGCCTTTATCCAAAGCGACTTACATTAGTTACAGTATATAGTCTGAGCAATTGAGGGTTAAGGGCCTTGCTCAAGGGACCAACAGCAGCAACCTGGCAGCTGTGAGGCTTGAACCAGCGACCTTCTGATCCACTAGTCCAGTACATTAACCACTAGGCTACAGCTTGCCCTAAATAGGAGACGAATCTGCATTTGTGTGAAATAACCGTCAGATCCAGTCTGAAAGCTCCACATGTATCTGTGTTTATCTGAATTTTCCTTACCGTTTCACTTTTAAACTTACAGCTTGTTACAGCTCAAGGTTCTGAGAAACTGTGTCAGCTTTTTTTCGAGGGAGTCTAAAATGCTCAGGGCCGTGGAACTCATTAACAGGTTTCCCATACATCCTTATGAGAAAAAAATACCTTAAAACTTAATGCCTTTAAAACTGGGGGTGGGGGGGTTGCAGGTTACCTTTTGTATACTATGTTCTGTCATGATTATTTAGGAGTAATATTTAAGTAGAGTTCATATAAAGGTCATTGAACAATGTAGGGGATTGGTTTGACCTAAAGAGGACATTTGGTTGAAGTTATCTGTCAATGGTCCAGTCTAATACCAGAGTATTTAAAGGGCAGAGCATTTTGGGAGCTGTGGTGGAAACGACAACGGCAGTGCTATAGTTAATAAGCATTTATATTTTTCAAAGATTAGTTGTAATTGGTCCGTTAGGTCAGAATTAGTGTATGTTTAATTGAGGTTATTTCTTTATCCATGCCACTGTGCATCTGTCATCAGACGCGTGGGGTAATAAATTACCAAGGTTGCATCACAGCTTCCAGATCCTGTATCAGTTTTTTCAACCACCTCCCAACTATCCTGCAACAAGCTATTAAACAATAATAGTTTGTATAATATCTGTGATTTGTTTATTTAATATACAAAGTTATTTTTGTAAAGTGCCAGACGGTGAAACAACACAAGAATTCTGAACATTCTTCACATGTGTTCATTCATGTCATTTTACTGAAAAGTTTAGAATTGACACATTAAGTACTCTGAACCCATGGCTATTAGAGCCAGGAATCAAAAACACGTGGGGTATGAAAAGTGCACAAGCGTGACCTGCCCTTACACTTGAGCAACAGCACGAACCTGACCAGTGCTTAGGCACAAACTTGCCACAGACACTTCAAAATCTTTTGGAACCTAATATTAATGCCCATGGTTTTGGATTACAATGCCCAACAAGGTCGTGGTTTGCATACTTTTGGCCACACAAGTGGATAGAACCACAAATTGAAATGACATTGAAAATGACACAAGAGACAAAAGGGAGGCTGAGGGCGCATTCACATGAGAAGTGTTTTGTGCTTCGCTCACCATGAGCTTCGGAACAAACTGCTGCTTTGTTCAGCGCTCAGCTTGAGTAGTGTGGTAAAACGTCATCAAAGTAAGAATATTAGATGAATCTGCATTTGTGTGGAATAACTGTCAAATCCAGTCTGAAAGCTCCTCATGTACAGTGGGGCCAAAAAGTATTTAGTCAGCCACTGATTGTGCAGGTTCTCCTACTTAGAAAGATGAGAGAGGTCTGTAATTTTCATCATAGGTACACTTCAACTATGAGAGACAAAATGAGAAAAAAAAATCCAGGAAATCACATTGTAGGATTTTTAAAGAATTTATTTGTAAATTATGGTGGAAAATAAGTATTTGGTCAATAACAAAAGTTCAACTCAATACTTTGTAACATAACCTTTGTTGGCAATGACAGAGGTGAAACGTTTCCTGTAAGTCTTCACCAGGTTTGCACACACTGTAGCTGGTATTTTGGCCCATTCCTCCATGCAGATCTCCTCTAGAGCAGTGATGTTTTGGGGCTGTTGCTGGGCAACACGGACTCCACAAATTTTCTATGGGGTTGAGGTCTGGAGACTGGCTAGGCCACTCCAGGACCTTGAAATGCTTTTTACGGAGCCACTCCTTCATTGCCCGAGCGGTCTGTTTGGGATCATTGCCATGCTGGAAGACCCAGCCACGTTCCATCTTCAATGCTCTCACTGATGGAAGGAGGTTTTGGCTTAAAATCTCACGATACATGGCCCCGTTCATTCTTCCCTTAACACGGATCAGTCGTCCTGTCCCCTTTGCAGAAAAACAGCCACAAAGCATGATGTTTCCACCCCCATGCTTCACAGTAGGTATGGTGTTCTTGGGTTCTTCTTCTTCCTCCAAACACGACGAGTTGAGTTTTTACCAAAAAGTTCCATTTTGGTTTCATCTGACCACATGATATTCTCCCAATCCTCTTCTGGATCATCCATATGCTCTCTGGCAAACATCAGACGGGCCTGGACATGTACTGGCTTAAGCAGGGGGACACGCCTGGCATTGCAGGATTTGAGTCCCTCTCGGCGTAGTGTGTTACTGATGGTAGCCTTTGTTACTTTGGTCCCAGCTCTCTGCAGGTCATTCATCAGGTCCCTCCATGTAGTTCTGGGATTTTTGCTCACCGTTCTCATGATCATTTTGACCCCACGGGATGAGATCTTGACCCCAAGGGAGATTATCAATGGTCTTGTATGTCTTCCAATTTCTTACAATTGCTCCCACAGTTGATTTATTCACACCAACCTGCTTGCCTATTGTAGATTCACTCTTCCCAGCCTGGTGCAGGTCTACAATTTTCTTCCTGGTGTCCTTCGACAGCTCTTTGGTCTTGGCCATGGTTGAGTTTGGAGTCTGACTGTTTGAGGCTGTGGACAGGTGTCTTTTATACAGATAACGAGGTCAAACAGGTGCCATTAATACAGGTAACGAGTGGAGGACAGAAGAGCTTCTTAAAGAAGTTACAGGTCTGTGAGAGCCAGAAATCTTGCTTGTTTGTGGGTGACCAAATACTTATTTTCCACCATAATTTACAAATAAATTCTTTAAAAATCCTACAATGTGATTTCCTGGATTTTTTTTCCTCATTTTGTCTCTCATAGTTGAAGTGTAACTATGATGAAAATTACAGACCTCTCTCATCTTTCTAAGTAGGAGAACTTGCACAATCAGTGGCTGACTAAATACTTTTTGACCCCACTGTATCTGTGTTTATCTGGATTTTCCTCCTGTTTTACTTTTAAACTTGTCTTTTAAACAGCTCATGGTTCTGAGAAATTGTGAGAATCAGCTTTTCCGAGAGTCTAAAACACTTATCATTAAAAAAAAAAGCTTAACGTGGTTTAATGTATTAAATGAAGGAGACAGGACGCTAAACTTCTCCTAATTTTTACTGATCATAAGTTCTCTCCACTAATGAAATTCCTCACTTGTTGTTTCAGTACAATAAGTCATGTTAAGTTTTGTTCACGTTAAGCGTTGTTCATACAACTTAAATGCTTTTACCGCCTCGTATCTAACAGTTTGTCTCATTGGAAGCACTTTAAAAAGGGTAGCGGCAAACTGGGTCAAAGTTCAATCAGGTAAAGCGAAGCACAGCGGCAAGCTAAGCAGCACCACCACACTCAATAGGAAACAGCAGCACACTCAGTGCAAAAGTGGTTTGCTGCTTCTAATGTGAATCCAGCCTAATGAAGTCAACAAAAATCCACTTAAGTAGATTTTGGTTTTAATATGCAGATGAAGTAGCAAACTACACTAACAGGGAAAAAACAGTCCAGATATTTTGTGCAAAAAGACTTTAGAAATGTTTATTTGGCTGCATTGAACTGAACCACTAAATTATATGATTTTCTTCACACTGTTGGTTTGCTTAATGGATTATTGGCAGTAGTGTATAAGGAAAGGAGCGGGTTGGGTGCAGGGGGGCACTAGTTCACAGCTGAAAAAATTACACAGAGAGCAAGCGGAGCAAAATTTAAATCTCAGGTGTTTTTGTGGGGCGAGGAAATACTGCATATTTATTTTGGACACAACACATTGAACCTGACTGGATCTCAGAATAACAGACCAAATCAGGATCAGAAAAAATCAGAATTTCAGATAAAGTGACTTACACATCCATTTTTAGTCAAGTATCAAAAGTCCTACAGTTTGGATTTCAGTAGTTCATGATTAAAGTGCAAGTTTAAGCAGGTTGGAAGCCTTCGCTAATAAATTCAGAGCAGCACAAATTCGTCCGCACTGCTTCTCTTATCACGTCGTCTTGCTTTGTCTCTGGGTGGGACGTTTATGACAGGATCAAAGTTCAACTCGGCATGATCGTGCTCGTCCTGCCCGCCGCCCTCCACAAAGGTGAAGATGGGATAGGTCTCTGTGGAGGAAATGAGTACCTGAGAGAAGAGAAGGACAGATTATAATGTGTTAGGTTTTTGAATGTTACAGAGTTAGGCTGCATTCACATGATACGCAGCAAAACCGCCTTTGCACCGGATGTGCCATTCCAGAACTCCTATAGAGTGAGGCGGTGCCGCTTACCATGCTGCTGCGCTACAATGCACATTCACCGCTTTAACGTTCGGTTTTTACCGCGTTTCGCTGCGCTCGAAGTTTAATCTGAGTCCGTTTGCAGCTCAACTTTTCAAAGCGCCGCTAATGAGACGAACTGATTATGTGACGTAGTCAAAATTGAAGCTCAGACACAGTGGAGAGAAACTGATTCCCATTGTTTTACAAAACCCAGAATCCTGAGTCAACCTTAAATTAGAACCACAGCATTATGGGAAAAGCCAGCATGCCAACTAGTGAGTTGTAAAACACTTAGGGCGCATTCATATGAGAAGCGGCAAAACTGTTTTTGCTCCGGCTGTGCCGTTGTTTCCTATGGGGTGTGGCGGTGCTGCTTTGCTTGCCGCTGCGCTTCCCTAAGTGGCACACAGCACTTTTGCTGCATTGAGCTCACTTTTTGTGTTTGCCGCAGTGCTCAGTTCACCTGATTAAACTTTGACCCAGTTTGCCGCTGACCTTCTCATATTACTTATGAGCAGTAATAATTAAGAGAAGTTTAGTGATTCTGTGTCATTTTTTATTAGATTAAACCACATTAAGCTTTTTTTTAACAATAATCATTTTAGACTCTATAAAAAGCTGATTCTCACAATTTCTCAGAAGCTCGAGCTGTAACACAAGTTTAAAAGTGAAACAGTGAGGAAAATCCAAATAAACACAGATACACGTGGAGCTTTTAAATCTGACGGTTATTCCACACAAATGCAGATTCATCTCATAATTGTCTCACACTTGACTTTTTTTTGCACCACTCAGGTCAAGTGCTGAAAAGCGACAGTTTGTGCCAAGACTCGCGGTGAGCAAAGTGCAAAACGCTTCTCATGTGAATGCGTCCTAAGACTGGCTTTGTATTTTAGGTAGCAATCCTAAATTTACTAATCTAGGAGACAAATCTGGACTGCAGACAGGCCAGTCTAACACCTGCACTCTCTACTACAAAGCCGAAAGAGGCTTAGTTCAATCTTTGATCGCTCATAAATAATAGGATATGTTGTACTCTGCATAGACATGATGTTACCCCACACACCACCACGGTACCTGAACCTGGCTATTAAACTCTGCACTGATAGCAATAGGGATGGTCCTTTTGTCTGTTTGAGAGCATTCAACACTGGTTTTTAGCCTTGCCCTTTCCAAATCATTTAATAATGTAATGGACTGTAGATGGTGAAATCCTAAAATTCCTTGCAACAGTGCAATAAGATTTATTGTTCTTAAACCGTTGTACTACTGACTAATGCTATTTTTTACAAAGTTGTGAATGCTGACCCCTCCCTCCTGGTAAATAAATCAAACCTGAATCTCAGTGGTGATATGCTAGTGTAAAAAAAACATAATAACCCTGTAACATACAAGTCTCTTAGAGATATAAGGGATCTTCAAAAAGTTTCCTTATTTTTACAGCGGTGTTTAAAAAAATAGCAGTCCAACACCATTAACCTGATAAATCACTGTTTTTAGTAGAAGTGATATTTCTACATAGCAAAAAATTTACTTGAAAGTGTAGTAGAGTAATGAAAACAAAACAAACCCAACAATTAGGACATGCATGCCGCTCATTCTGAGTAATCAAAGCATTGATTTAAAGGGGCTTGTTCAAAATAATAGCAGTGAGGAGTTCAATTGGTGAAGTCATTCATTCTGCAGAAGAACGGGTGTCAATTTTGGCCCTTATTTAAGGTAGGAGGGGGAAAATGTTGCACAGGTTGGTCAAAGCACATTTCCTTCTGAAATACTGGGTAAAATGGGTTGTTCCAGACATTGTTCTGATGAACAGCGTACTTTGATTAAAAAGTTGATAGTAGAGGGAAAAACATACAGAGAAGTGCAGCAAATTATTGATTGCTCAGCTAAAATGATCTCAAATGCCTTGAAGTGACGACCAAAACCTGAAAGACGCAGAAGGAAGCGTGGAACTACTGTTCCAATGGATCGAAGAATAGCCAAAATGGCAAATACTCAGCCAATGATCACCTCCAGAAAGATCAAGGAACATCTGAAGTTAGCAGTGAGTACAGAAGATGATTAAGTGAAGCCAATTTACCAGCAAGAACTCCTGCAAAGTCCCGTTGTTAAGAAAAAGACACGTCCTGAATGGATTAACATTTACCAAGGAAACATTGACTGTTCCAAAGAGAAACGGCTCAACATTTTGTGGACTGATGAAAGCAAAATTGTTCTTTTTGGGTCTAGTGGCCGTAGACAGTATGTCAGACGACCCCCGAGCACTGAATTCGAGCCAAAGTTCACTGTGAAGGTAGTAAAGCACGGTGGTACAAAATGATGTTTTTCATACCATGGTGTTACGTCTATTTATCACATACGAGGGATCATGGATCAGTTTAAATATATCAGATATTTAATAAATAGAGTTAAAAAAGTCTGGCAACTTTTTTTATATAGACTTTTAACTACCTTATCTGAAATATCCCGTCTTACCCTGGTGATGTCTGACCGGAGAGTGTCAAAGTCCTTCCTGCTCTTAGTGTAAAATCCCAGAGTGCAGCTGGGGTCCATTCGCTGGATTGGCAGCTTCCTTGCTGCCTTACAGTGAAACGACTACAAACAAAATAGAAAGAAAGAGAGTAAAATATATGGCCGACTTGCATTTTGGGGTGACAGGATTTGCTATTTACGATGCAGTAAATAGTAGTGACGCTTACCATACATGTAAATTAAAAATACATTTTCTATTGGTTGGAACATGTACTATGTAGAATCTACTGCAAAAGTTTGGACACAATAAATTCCATGTTCTGGTCATGGTCACGGTAGGTAAATCTCACAGATCCCTGATCCTCTCCTCTCTGTCTCCTGCCTGAATTTGTTAGCTTGGGATACCACTGTTACTCAGAGTCTATCCTGAGAACACAAGTCAAGTCAAATTTCTTTGTATAACGCTTTTTCCAACAGACATGGTCTCTGATGTCCAGTTGCGAGGCTTGCATTTCCACTGTAGGTGCTAGACAACAGTGGACAGTTTGACAGATGGTGGCATTTCATAGATCCCTGACCATCATATGCACAGTGGTTACAAAACATGGCCATGCACATTGTTTGATGGATGATCCTAACGCTTTGGATGAAAGGTATAATAGTAAAAGTGTGCCTATGCATAGTACAGAAGGGGTTACCAACATGGATATTCCACAATGGACTGTATTTTACATGAGGGAAAAAAAGTGTCTAGTCATGATCATAAACATATTTCGTACAGACAGTTTAAAAAAAAGATGGATAAATAGGATGGTTATATGTGTATATTCATTCTCACACACACACACACACACACACACACACACACACACACACACACACACACACACACACACACATATATATATATATATATATATATATATATATATATATATATTCATATATACAGTAGCTATATGTGTTTAATCTGTTTAAATGAATTAGATTCCTCATTTAGTTTTTGCTGCTATCTCTGCTCTATACTACATCCAACTCACTTCTGTTAACCTAGAGGCTGTTATATTCTTCAAACAGAAGCTTGTAGTAAGTGGACAATCAATGACATAACTAGAAGAAATAATACCCTAAACATTGGAAACACTTGTAGCTAATGGCAGGGGTCAAAACAGCCATTCTGGTCTGAATGGATCTGCTTCAGCAGGACCTGCTTTTACAACTGAATCACAATCATTCATAGTCACCACTCGTTGACCTTTGCACTTTCGAGATGGGCAAATCAAATATTTGTCCATTCTTAAAGACCCAACGTAGGCTATAGGCAGTTTGACATCACAAGAGAGATACAGGAGGTATGCTTATAGCCTATTGATTTTCTTGTCCCAATCAAATGCAACAGGACCTCCATCTGGGCTCACTAAGACCCCTAGTGGTCAGCTGCCCATTCAGTTAAAAAACACTGACTAAGAGAAGGATTTATGCCTCCTAAATCAGATTGTTTGTTTGATTCTTAATGTCATGTCAGCTAATATGGCTATTATCATGGCTGAATAATTCATAATTCATTTTCTTATCCGCTTATCCACACACACTCACACACACACACACACACACACTCACACACACACACACACACACACTCCCACTCACACACACACACAGGGCAATTCAGTGTCTCCAATGAACAGAACATGCAAACTCCGCACAGGAGAAAGGACCCGGACCGTCCCGCCTGGGGATGGAACCCAGGGCCTTCTTGCTGTGAGGTGACAGTGCTACCCACCGAGCCACCATGCCGCCCTGGCTGAATAATAGGTTCTTTAAAAAGTTCAAAGTGGGGGTCGATATGTTTCTTTATAGGAAATTGTATTTTATATGGCGTTTTTTTTCATACTGCTTCTAAGAATTTAAACAGTTTTCTTAAATCTGCAGGATGATGAAACTCACCTCCAGAGGGAAGCTGGTTTGACTCATATTCACAGCCGACTGACAGAAATGAGGATCCAGATACAGGAGCTGCTCGCCTGCAACAAGACCAGAAAAAGTGTCGAAATGAGGTTATTAGAGAGCGCAGTGTTCATAATGACACGGCAAACACATCATCTGACCACTGTAATGAAATGAAAAAGGGAACCAAATGCTTTAAGCCTATGTACAAACATATTTATATTGAAACTTTTTTAAGGAACTGGTTTGTTGAGTTGAGTGTCTAAGGACTGGAAATAATTTAGTCTCGGAGGGTCAGAGATGTTTTGACAGGATATTAGGTGGGTGGTTTTAATGTCTTGGCTCACTGGTGATTTTCCACAGAAGCACATTTACTAGAATATCTATTTTTTAATTCATGACTCTTTATTTACATTTCCTTGTGTTCTTTATATATTCACCCAACAGACATTAATAAAAAAAAAAATCATCAATTATTTCTAAATAAATCACCGTACATCATGTTAGTAGCTATAAATAGTAGATAAAGTATCTGCCGATGTCCTACTGCTTACCCTGAAATCCCACAAAATATAACGAGTGTTTGGGTTTTCCTCCGATGATTCCAATGCAGCTTTTCAGCGTAAATAGTTGCTAAAGGTTGAACAAAGAGAAATGGGTTAATCTGATTCAAGGTGACACTGATACAGAGGTTTACATGTTTGTTAGAGACCATACCTTCACACAGTCAGCATATGCAGGGTTAAGAGTGTCTCCACCAAGTCTCACAGGAACCAGTATAATAAGAGCTTTGTGTTTGGTGGGGCTGGCATAGTGGGCATCCTCAAACAATCTCAGCACATCGTGAATATACACTACAGACAGAGAGAATAAGAAGATTTTGAAATGAATCACACATGAGGTCAGTTCACCATTAGCATCAATGAAATTGTGTTACCGGGCACTCGGCTGGTGGCCCAGTACACTACTGTGGAGTGTTTCAACTCACAAATTCGAATCTCAGCAGAACCACCTACCTGGACGGGTGTTCACACAAACACAACTAGCCGTGTTTGACAAAGGAAGGTCAGAAATGGATGCAAAGGCACCCAGGTGGCGCAGCGGGATATTCCGCTAGTGCACCAGCACCGAGATTCTGAACTCCTCGATTCGAAACTCGGCGTCGCCACCGGTCGGCTGGGCGCCATCTATTGGCAGTGCCTGCAGCAGACACGGTTCTGCTAGGGCGGGATGACCAGACTATGTGGGTCGCTGTGTAAGGACGCTGTGTAAGGACCCTGATTGGCAGATAGAGAGGTGCCTGTGCAGAGTGCACAGGTAAAAAAGGGTTCCGCAAAGGGCTGCGCACTGGTCGGAGGAGGCGTGGGCAGCAAAATACCCACCTCGACTGCAATCAGGGATCCCCAGCAGCGGAGGACAAACTGACTACACTAAATCAGCAGAAAAATGGGAGAAAATGCATAAATATTTATTTATTTGGGTTTTTTACACCATGTTAAACACGTGTGTCATTTAATGGCAGGAACTGGGTATTATATATCTGTCTTCATCATTTGGTCCATTTTATATTTTCATTTTCATTTTTATGGTTGTGAGGTATGTTAATACTGTTCTTGTGTTGTCTTGTGTAAGGATTTCTTTTATGGTTTCAGGCATGTGTACTTGTTGTCTTTCCTTTGTGTATTTAGGGCATTCTATCAAAATGTGTTTTATAGTTGTAAGTGTTTGGCAGGTTTCACATGTTGGTGGGTTTTCTCCTTTAACCAGGTATTGGTGGGTTACCCTGGTGTGGCCAATTCTGCATCTTGTGAATATAGTTTGGTCTATGCGTCGTCCCTGGTGAGTTCTAGGTTTGGTAAATGCATAAATAAAAATAAATAAAAAAGAAATGGATGTTCGTGAGTGGGGTGTGTCACACAGATCACACATATCAGGGTTGTGCAACCAGCAGTGGATTCCCAGTTGGGAATTGGAAATGACTAGATTGGGAGATTAGGGGAAAAAAATTCAGTAGAAAGGACTGGGTTACTATGGATGTTATTAGCTTGAATACTAGATATAAAAAAAACACAGACTTGCATCTCAAGTCACATGCTAAGTACTGAATACACAGATGGTTGTGTACTAATTTGTCAAGTATTTATTATAGCTTGATGTGGATTGGGACACAGCAAGAGATACTTGTAGGCTACCAGCATTACTGCAAAGCTACACACAGTTGAAGTCAGTTAAAGATGCATTACTATATCCAAAACTGAAAATATCAGGTAATACTGGAACGACTTTTATTAGTTTCAGGTCGATGTTGTGTTTTGGATGAGAGCTGATTAAATTTATCCCAGCATTTATAACATGTGGGCATTTAGCAGATGTTTTTACAACCAAAGTGACTGGCATTTAATACAGTACATACAAGGCATCAAGTGCCTGAGGGTGGCAACTTGGCAGTGGCAAAGCTTGACCCCTTAATAAATTTACTTTATAAACACTCAGAATGTCCATGCACAGGCAGCTTAAAACCTGTAACAAAAAATGGACTGTACACACTACATGGATAAAAGTATTGGGACACCCCGATAGAAACTGTGTTTCAGCCACAACAGTTTCTAGCAGGTGTAATAAATCAATTAAATGAAAGAAAAATTGTGCGCTTTTTAGTTTGGGCAAGGTCCTTTCCTGTTCCAGCATGACTGTGGCCCTTCGCACAAAGCAAGCTCTACAAAGATCTAAAGAAAAGCTCAATTTAAACCTCAGCCCCACTGACCAGCTCTAGAATGAACAACAGTGCCCGGCCATACAAATGGTCTTTTGACTGAATGGGCACAGATTCCCACAAACATCCTTCTCATAAAAGTGGCAACCTTGTGGCAAGACCAACTGAGAATCACTGTGCTAAAAAAAACCCTGATATAAAATAGTATTTCACATTGGTTAATGCCCCACCAGTGCAGTCCTGCGCTACGTACACAGCCAGGTCCCTCACATCAGACACCGCTACGGCCTTACTGCAAATAAAAGGAACAAAAATGACATGAGTTACTGGAGAAGAAGATACTGTTATAGGCCACTCTTTTTTTTTTACATAGAAAGCATAGCAAATGTTCTGGCTCACACTGGCTATATCTAAACACAAGGACTTCCATCAGTCCCACTCAGTTCGCTGTGATGGAGGTGTTTATACGTACAATAAGCTGAAGGTAAGTGCACATGGGAAGCATCTATTATCATAAATGTTACCATAATAGCACTAAGCGTGGGTGCACAGTGCCCAGTGTCCTTACCGCAGTATATGTGCAGCGATGGAGGGGCCGTACCAGTCTCCTGCTCGTTTTCCTGATGTTCTACCCAGCTCCACCAGCCGATGGAGGCCAAACGGAGAGCACGGCGTATCCTCGAACCACTTCACTAGGCGTCGGTGGTCGTCCTCACATTCACCCAGTATGGCACCCTCGCTCCGTCTCCTGCTGCGGGCTCGGGGGGTTCTGACCTCCAGATCGTCTTTGGTTTTGTGGTTGGTGCCCTGCCACGTCCAGCCTGCGTTCAGTGAGAGGGTTTCATAACTGATATGGTACATACAATCTCGTGGTTTTATTAGCGACACTTACAACCACGTCTAGCTTTGTGTGCCCCTTCACAAAGTCTATGACCAGAAGTATGTGGACACCTCACCGTGAGCTCGCTGGACATCCTATTCCAAAAACATAGGCACTAATATGAATTTGGCCCCTCTCTGTGGTCATAAGAACCTCTGTTTACAAGATTTTGCAGTGTGTCTGTGGGAATTTGTGGCCAGTCAGTCCACTGAGCACTTATGTGTATCTGGGGGCATATTTACAAGATTTTGCAGTGTGTCTGTGGGAACTTAAACCCATTCAGACATTTGTGAGTACCTGGGGGCATGGTGTGTAGAAGTAGACCCTGAGCGAGCAGCATCTGGGCGGAGCGCAGTGTGCAGCCCCACCCGCCGTCCGAGGTGAGAGATGAGCCATCCAGAGACTGAAAGCCCCTCCTGTAGGTCAGCCAGAAGAGAGAGTAGAACACACGTCGAAAGTGCTCCCTCTCATCTAACACACACACACACACACACACACATTATACATCTTCCAAACGTTTGCCCTATAGCAACCTGTGAAAAAGTTTTGCCTCCTAATATATTCTATTTTTGCTCATTTGTCACATTTAAAAACTTCTATTTTAATTAAACCCTTTAATGATCTTACTTTGAGTCTAAACACTTAAAAATAAGCTGTATTTAAATAATCTTGCTTGGGTCGTATCTACTCCTTGGTTGACGTGTTAAACTCAAAAATATTGCTAGATACACTGTGGTTTTAAGAAAACGGCCTTTCTAACCTTTATGTCAACTTGAATCTAGCAGCTGAAAAATCATTTATGAAAAAATGCATCATTTTTGTGATCATCTCAACTGTTTGGTAGAGACTCTACATTAAACATTATTGTCTTGGTGAGACCCATTAAAGGGTTAAAGACAGCACCACTGAACTGTCATTCCATTCATTAAAAATAGGCATATATTTAAAATCCCCCATGTCTAAAAGTAAATGCCCCCTGAACCTAATACCTAGTCAAACGTTTGCAATAACGTGTAATGAGGAATTTTGTTCCTCTTCTTTGCAGCTACATTTGAAGGATTTTTCAACACAAACTGATCGTTTTAAGTTGTGTCAGGACTCCAACACCTTCATTATGTTTGTTTTGAGCCATTCAGAGGTGAACCAGCATTGTCCTGCTGCATAACCCAACTGACAGATGGATGTTCTCTTCAGGATTTTCTGACAGAGAGCAAAATTCATGATTCCAACGTTGAAAAAAGTCGTCCAGGTCCTGCAGAAGCAAAGCGGCCCCAGACCATCACACCACCACCACGTTTCACTGTCAGGATGATGTTTTTATGGTGGAATAAGGGGCACATACTTTTTCACAGCACTGTATACACAGTATTGTAATGTGCAATATGTGCAATATGTGAAATACTCATAGCTGTAATAACCTCAATGTGCAACCTTTTCAGCATGTGAGTATCAATACAGTGCCTTGCAAAAGTATTCAGCCCCCTTGAACTTTTCAACCTTTTGCCACATTTCAGGCTTCAAACATAACGATATGAAATTGTAATTTTTTGTGAAGAATCAACAACAAGTGGGACACAATCGTGAAGTAGAACGAAATTTATTGGATATTTTAAACTTTTTTTTAGAAATAAAAAACTAAAAAGTGGGGCGTGCAATATTATTCAGCCCCTTTACTTTCAGTGCAGCAAACTCACTCCAGAAGTTCAGTGAGGATCTCTGAATGATCCAATGTTGACCTAAATGACTGATGGTGATAAATAGAATCCACCTGTGTGTAATCAAGTCTCCGTATAAATGCACCTGCTCTGTGACAGTCTCAGAGTTCTGTTTAAAGCGCAGAGAGCATCATGAAGACCAAGGAACACACCAGGCAGGTCCGAGATACTGTTGTGGAGAAGTTTAAAGCCGGATTTGGATACAAAAAGATTTCCCAAGCTTTAAACATCTCAAGGAGCACTGTGCAAGCGATCATATTGAAATGGAAGGAGTATCAGACCACTGCAAATCTACCAAGACCCGGCCGTCCCTCTAAACTTTCAGCTCAAACAAGGAGAAGACTGATCAGGGATGCAGCCAAGAGGCCCATGATCACTCTGAATGAACTGCAGAGATCTACAGCTGAGGTGGGAGAATCTGTTCATAGGACAACAATCAGTCGTACACTGCACAAATTTGGCCTTTATGGAAGAGTGGCAAGAAGAAAGCCATTTCTCAAAGATATCCATAAAAAGTCACCTGGGAGACACACCAAGCATGTGGAAGAAGAAACCAAAATCGAACTTTTTGGCCACAACGCAAAACGTTATGTTTGGCGTAAAAGCAACACAGCTCATCACCCTGAACACACCATCCCCACTGTCAAACATGGTGGTGGCAGCATCATGGTTTGGGCCTGCTTTTCTTCAGCAGGGACAGGGAAGATGGTTAAAATTGATGGGAAGATGGATGGAGCCAAATACAGGACCATTCTGGAAGAAAACCTGTTGCAGTCTGCAAAAGACCTGAGACTGGGACGGAGATTTATCTTCCAACAAGACAATGATCCAAAACATAAAGCAAAATCTACAATGGAATGGTTCACAAATAAACGTATCCAGGTGTTAGAATGGCCAAGTCAAAGTCCAGACCTGAATCCCATCGAGAATCTGTGGAAAGAGCTGAAAACTGCTGTTCACAAACGCTCTCCATCCAACCTCACTGAGCTCGAGCTGTTTTGCAAGGAAGAATGGGCAAAAATTTCAGTATCTCGATGTGCAAAACTAATAGAGACATACCCCAAGCGACTTGCAGCTGTAATCGCAGCAAAAGGTGGCGCTACAAAGTATTAACGCAAGGGGGCTGAATAATATTGCACGCCACACTTTTCAGTTTTTTATTTCTAAAAAAAGTTTAAAATATCCAATAAATTTCGTTCCACTTCACGATTGTGTCCCGCTTGTTGTTGATTCTTCACAAAAAATTACAATTTCATATCTTTATGTTTAAAGCCTGAAATGTGGCAAAAGGTTGAAAAGTTCAAGGGGGCTGAATACTTTTGCAAGGCACTGTATATGTAACTATTTATGTATCTATTTTAATCCTACATATGTTTATATTTTTATTACTATTTTAAATCTGTGGTATTTCAGGATAAACCAAATGCTCACCTTGGTGTACAGTGAAATGACAATAAAGTTTATCTTGAATCAGTAAAACCACATCATAAACACTTATACTGGTGCACTGACACCATTCAGTCAGTCTATACACTCCCACAATGCACTGGGTGAAGTATGATTGGTTGGTGATACAGATCATACACACCAGCAAAGCTGAGCTGGTACTTGTTCCCCAGAAGCCACACGGGGGAGGTTTTACTCAGACGAGGTTTGGACTTCAGGGACCAACCTGGAAGCAGAGATACAAAAAAAGAACTCAGGTTAGTATCTGATTAATTATTATTATAATAATCTATTATGCCAGACTACCATTGCTGTAATCAGAGTTCAGATCTCAGTAGTGCTATCAGCCAGCCTTTAAAAGTATGCAAAATCTCAAGTCACCCCAGTCTAAAATGTATTAAAAAAACTCACACTCTGCATCCCTCGCACTGCTAACACACACGCACACACACCATAAGGTGTCATTTAGGGAGGGAGGGGTAAACGTGACTTACTTTTAATGGGGAAACCTGAGCCTGGGATGATGCACACATTCATCCTATTCTGGCAGGGATGGATGAGTGGCAGACTCTGATCTCCTGGTCCAGAGCCCTCAGTCGCTCCCTATACTTGTTTTTGATGTAAGTTAGGCTCGAAAAGCTCAGTTCGCGCCATGAATGAATCAGATTGACCATAATTAAACAAGTTTATAGTTTATTTCTCAATTATTTGTCATTATACTAAGAGCACTGCTTCTTTTCTGCATGTTCTCTCTGTAGCTCGACAACGGCTCTCTTAACTCAAAAGAAGCTTTATTGGCATGACAAATAAAGACATTCGTATTGCCAAAGCAAGTTAGAGAGAAATAATAAAAAATAACAATAAGAAAGAACAAATATATACAAAACAGTTACATGTGCAAAAATATAAAATAGAATAAAATATTAATAAAAACAGTGCAAAATAATAACAATAAAAATTATAATATTTACATTATTGAGGTAGTAATAACGATCAGTTTGTGTGTGTGTGCGTCTCTCTCTCTTTTTGTGTGTGTGTGTGTGTGTGTGTGTGTGTGTTTTATATATTAATAATTTAAATATTAAATTATTAATATTTTATTCTATTTTATATTTTTTGCACATGTAACTGTTACATATATATACAGTATCTGTTCTTTCTTATTGTTATTTTTATTATTTCTCTGTAACTTGCTTTGGAAATACGAATGTCTTTATTTGTCATGCCAATAAAGCTTCTTTTGAGTTTGAGTGTTTCTCTCTCTCTTTCTCTCTCTCTCTCTCTCTCGCGCGCGCGCTCTGTGTGTGTGTGTGTGTGTGTGTGTGTCTCGCTCGCTCGCTCGCTCTCCGCTCTTCGTTTTCAGATTACGGCACCCCGGTTGAGAAAGGCTGGGTTAGACAACCAAGCCTATGTAGCTACAGTGCATCTTAAACCACCGTGAGTGAAAATTGAACCACAATGCTGCAAAAAAACTAAATATCTTCTGTAGATGTCCTAAAGCATCCCCCCTCCCCTCAATCAGCTGGGATTTGGAAACATCTCTCTTATATCACTTCTGCATGTGTTCAAACATGGCCAATCGTAGCTCAGCAGTTAAGGTACGAGACTATCTATCAGAAGGTCACTGGTTCAAACGCCACCATAATTGAAATGCCACTGCTGGGCCCATAAGCAAGGCCCTTAACCCTTAAATTGTACATTCCCTTAAATAAAGCGAACTTTCCTTTTATGTAGAGGATTTACATCGCCTCAGTCTTTCAACTGGAGTACCACAGGGTTCTGTACATGGGTCTCTTATATTTTCCATGAACACCATATTTTGCCATTGTTCCGATTACCATTAGCTTTATTACTCCACTGCAAAACCTTTCATTGGCAAACATTTGGGACTGGGAAAGAGTCCATACTATTTTTTTTATACTGTTCCTTTGCATGAATTAAAAAAAAATTAACACACATACCTCCATATTTCACATTGTTCCATGCTGACACGAGCTTGTTTTTGAGCTTGGGCTTTTCCTTTGCTGTTGCTAAGTGGTGTGTGCATTCTTCCACATCTAAAGGGCCAGGAGTCGATGGGGAAACCACCTCGAAAGACTCCAGGTCAACTGGAGAATCCAACTCATCTGGAAACCCAGAGCTCATCATTTCTTTCTGGCAACCTAAAAAAATCAAGGAGAGCAGTCAGTGTGTGGTAAGTAGACATTAATCTTGGTAAGTGGTCTATTATTAATAAAGCCTAGCCAGTAAACGAGCAATGTTACAGAAAGGAGAACAGACCTGACTAACTGCGGGAAAAGTATTTCATTGTACTGTACACATGTAAATGTATATATGTCAAATAAAGTATAGTATATATAGTAACAACTTAAATGAAAGAGTGTTTTATGGACAGACGGCACAGCGCTGAAGGGCGAAGTGTGGGTGCTGCACTAATGCCTTACATCTACTGTTTCTGGTACATGGTCTGAACACACTGCTACTCTGATCATGACACAAAATTAGGGGAAGAAAATGATTTATTAAAGAACTACATTCATTTTACAAAGGGGCGGCACGGTGGCTAAGTGGGTAGCACTGTCGCCTCACAGCAAGAGGGTCCTGGGTTCGATCCCCAGGTGGAGCGGTCCGGGTCCTTTCTGTGTGGGTTCTCCCCGTGTCCGCGTGGGTTTCCATGACTGTGTTCGATATAACCTTGTAAACTGAAGAATCTTGTGTAATGAGTAACTACCGTTCCTGTCATGAATGTAACCAAAAGTGTAAAACATGACGTTAAAATCCTAATAAAACAAAACAAACAAACATTTCACAAAGCGCTTAATCATGTTCAGGGTTGCGGGGGGTCTGTTGCCACCCACAAAAACCAGGCACAAGCAAAAAACACACCTTAAGCAGAGTGCCAGTTCATTACAAGGCAGCACACTCACTTACACCTGAGAGTTAAGAAGAACCTGAAGTAACCTGAGAGAAAACCAGTGTGGACACGCTAAGAATATGACCATCAAAAATCAGACTGTGGTAAAGTTAGTTTAATATTTAACATGTTTGACATTCTGCATTTCAGTCTCTGACTCATTTGTAGCCTAGCGGTTGTAGCAGTTGTGACCTAGCGTTAAGGTACTGGACTACTAAGCATAAGGTTGTTGGTTCAAACCCCACCACTGCCAGGTTACCACTGTTGGGCCCTTGAGCAAGGCCCTTAACCCCTAAATTGCTTGAACTGTATACTGTAAGTCGCTTTGGATAAAAGCGTCTGCTAATTGCCGTAAATGTAAATGAAAAAGCTCATAATACTCAGTAAGAGCACAATTTTACAGACCTTCACAAAGTAGACTGCTCACTTTTTTAGGGCTCGCCACAGTGGACAGTTTCGCATACCTGATCTGGGACAGTTTTTTTTTTTATGTTTCATCCGGGTTTGGGACCAGCACTGACAGTGCACTGACAAGTGTATCTCCCAATGGCTGGGCTGTTTGGCCTTCCCTTTCCTTACCTCAGACATAGCTGTTAGATCTTAGTTACACTTATGTCCATATACTGATGGTATTAGGCCTAGTATTTCTACACTTTGCACAGCTTGAGAGCTGAGCATGCAGTTCTAAATGGTGTTTTGGCTAGTTTTGTTCTTGTTTATCAAAACTTTTCTTCTTATACACACACACACAGTTATACACACAGTTTTTTTTTAATGATTGCGTCCTCTATACTGATTCGATCCTTCACCGCTGACTGAGGACGCCTCTCAACTGACATACGCCCCCTCCGGTACGCACAGTCAGTACAGACTGCATTTTTCACCTGCACGAGTCGAGTTCATACACTTGACGAGCACTGTGTATGGAGGGCCACACCCCCATCAGCATTATTCCTCAGCCCTGTGCAGGCGCCATCAGTCGGCCAGCAGGGGACCTATGATCCGACTTTCTTTACCCTCTAACCCTGAACAACAGCCAATCGTTGTTCATACTGCCGCCCAGCCCATTTGGAAGGCAGAGCTGAGATTCGATACTATGTATTCGAAACCCCAACTCTGGTGCGCTAGCGTACTTTACCGCTGCGCCACCTGAGCGGCACACGCACTTTTCTTGTGTTTATAAAAACTCTGTTTTCTTTCCATAAACTAAGGCATTCATACTTTGACTTGGTGCCTGGTCTGGGTGCTTTCCTCGTACGAGATTCAACGAATGATTCTTCTCCTGGTTAAGTTCTTTCTATTACTTTAAGGGACAGGACTTTGAGTGACTTTGAGAAACTCCTAACAATAGCCAATCATGTCTGTGTTGATGCCCAACCAACTGAGATTCAAACCCATTTACAGTGCATTTATACAGATAAACAAATCGTAGAAGATTTGTACAGATACACTTAATGTTTTGAATGTTGCCACGTTCGTTCTGTTAGTTTTACGACGGTCCCTAACTCTATAGCAGCAGTAGGAGCCTGAACAGTCGGCTGGTTTTGCTTTCTCTCGAAATAAACAAACTTAATGTTGTGTTTGACATTAAAATATAATAGTATTGTATTGAACCATTCTGGTTTGCCTGTGTAGTTGTAACCTGGAGAAGTGTTATGTGTTATTTCTGCCTTAGATAGACTGGAATGCAGAATGTCAGATAAATAAATG
This sequence comes from Trichomycterus rosablanca, assembly GCF_030014385.1. Classification (NCBI taxonomy): domain Eukaryota; kingdom Metazoa; phylum Chordata; class Actinopteri; order Siluriformes; family Trichomycteridae; genus Trichomycterus; species Trichomycterus rosablanca. Next base: position 45,764,316 of record NC_085989.1, on the reverse strand, counting down.
TTGACAAGTTGACTTCACCACAGTTAATAATCGAACCCAGGACCACCCTGAAAACCAGGTGAAACCACCTTGCTGTGCGGCACTCCGACACCGCGCTCATAACACGTTACGACTGAGTTGTGATGATTTTTTTGAACAAGACTGTTAGCTCCACAGTTCCTACACATCTCAATGCTAATGCTAATGCTAATGCTAGCGGACAAGTTCGTTTTCAGCGTATTGAGACAGTTGAGTGAGTTCGTTTCATATCAGACACTCGTGAATGTGTGTGTGAAACTCACCGTGTGTTCATCCGTGCTGTCATTTCTCATCATTTTATTTCATTTCATTAGTTACTGGACGTTACAGAGACAGAGAACGTTTGTGTGCTCCGCTGTTTACAAACCAAAACACGTCAGCTTCTTCCATAGCTTCACCTGACAACAGTGAACGTCACTGGCCGCTGATTGGCTGAGAAAGTTTGCTCGCGATATCCAATCAGAGAAGAGCATGGGTCTGAAACGAGGGGTCTGTAGTACTACTCTACATTATTTTATTAATTATGATTGTAACATCATGTTTTACACACTTTGTTTGGGCGGCACGGTGGCTAAGTGGGTAGCACTGTCGCCTCACAGCAAGAAGGTCCTGGGATCGGTCCCCAGGTGGGACGGTCTGGGTCCTTTCTGTGTGGAGTTTGCATGTTCTCCCCGTGTCTGTGTGGGTGTCCCGCGGGTGCTCCGGTTTCCTCCCACAGTCCAAAGACATGCAAGTGAGGTGAATTGGAGACACCAAATTGTCCATGACTGTGTTCGATATAACTTTGTGTAATGAGTAACTACCGTTCCTGTCACGAGTGTAACCAAAGTGTAAAACATGACGTTAAAATCCTAATAAATAAACACACTTTGGTTGCATTCATGACAGGACAGGTAGTTACTGGTTACACAAGATTCATCAGTTTACAAGTTTAATGCCAAACACAGTCATGGACAATTTTGTATCTCCAATTCACCTCACTTGGACGTCTTAGTACTGTGGGAAGAAACCGGAGCTCCCGGAGGAAACCCACGCAGACACGGGGAGAACATGCAAACTCCACACAGAAAGGACCCGGACCGCTCCAGCTGGGGATCGAATCCAGGACCTTCTTGCTATGAGGCGACAGTGCTACCCACCGAGCCGCCCTTACTACTGTACATGAACATTTATCATTGATTCCTGCAATCGTTCTTCTTCTGTGATGGAATAGCCCAGATCTTCCAACTAATTTTAATATAAGATGAAGACATTAAATTTACATTACATTTACATTTTCAGCATTTAGCAGACGCTCTTATCCAGAGCGACTTACAAAAGAGCTTCCATAGTAAATATTACCTTACTCTAGTTTAAGTAACAACAGTCCAAGAACACAAATCTGCTGTAAATCCTGTTAGAATTTTTTTTTTATTATTATTTAGTGCAAGAAATAAATAAGAGCATTGGTAAGTACATGTTAGCTTAAGTGCTTAGTAAAGAGGTGATGAAGGTCTTTAATCATCTTTTGAACACAGCAAGAGACTCAGATGTTCAAACAGAAAAGGAAAGCTTGTTCCACCACTGTTGTGCCCTCCTTGGAAATAGCAACTGCAAATATTTGGGATAACTTGCAGTAAGGTTTTACATCGCTGTGGAGAAATTGTGGCCCTCTTCTTTGCAGAATTGTTTTAATTTCAATTTTCAATTGCATCATTTAGCAGATCCAAAGCAACTTACAATTGTGACCAAATACAACGCAAGCAATTGAGGGTTTCACAACAGTGGCAACTTGGCAGTGGTGGGGCTTAAAACGACAACCCTCTGATTACTAGTCCAGCATCTTAACTGCTGCGCTAACGCTGCTCTCTAATTTGGCCTCAGTGGAGTACAGTACAGTTTTCAAACATGAGCAGTCTGCTTCACATTGCTAGTCAGGTTCTATTGAAGTGATGTTTAGATTGAACAGGTCTAGCAGTGATCATGCCTGGGTGTGGCTGGTGAAATTGAACTCAGTTATCATTGATCTGGATGATTTTGTAGCTAAGGGGTTAATTAGATGACCCTCAAGACTTTTTGAATGGTATTCTGTGGACTCATAAGTTAAAGGTGGAACTTTTTAAAGGACATAGGTCCTGTAACATCTGGTGTAAATCTACCACAACTTTCCACCCTCAGAAGATCAATTATACAAGTGAAACATGGTGGTGGTAGTGTGATGGTCTGGGGCTGCTTTGTTTCCGCAGGACCTAGATGACTTGTTATAATTGATGAAACCATAAATTCTGCTCTCTATCAGAAAATCCTGAAGGCGAGTGTCCACCAGATGGTTTGTGACATAAAGCTCCAGCACAGTTATGCAGCAGGACGATGATCTGAAGCACACCAGCAAGTCCATCACTGAATGGCTCAAAAGAAAGTCCTGACTTGAATCCCGTTGATTTGTGAAGCAAGACCTTTAACTGGCAGTTCATGCCGGAAAACCCTCCAATGTAGCCTCAAAAAAGAGTGTAACAAAATTTCTCCACAGTATAAAAAAGACTCACACTCACAAATGTTTAATTGCAGTTGTTACTGCCAAGGGTGACACTACCAGTTATTGGGTTTAGAAAAGCCAATTCCTTTTTTACATGGATGATTTTATTACATAAAATGATCTTTTAAAAGCTGAATTTTGTAAAATACAGCACTTTAAATGTGTAAAGCAGAATTACCATGATTAAACATCCACACTGTTGAACCACACAGTCTGCTCAGTCCAACAGCATTGTGTTTACACCACTATTTTACATCCCAATTTATTTTTATTTATGGTAAACCCAACCAATATCTGAGGCCCCCAATTAAGAGTTCTTGTGTTGATGTTGCCCATTCTAGTGCCAATGTTTGGATTAACTGCTTTAATGCAGGGGTTTTCAACCTGTGGGGCGTGAGTACCTGTCCAGGGGGGCGTGACATTACGAGATTTTTTTACTTCTAAAACTAAAGCGATTCATCTTTTACCCACAGGAGGCATATTTGATTAGTCTCATTGACCATGCACGTTTAATGTTTTTCAGTTCAGTCTGAAAAAAGGACTGTTGGCTAGCAAAACTTAAAAATAGGGCTAGCAGTGAAGATGAATCGGTAACAAAAGCAATAACTGCGGACATGTGTGTGTGTGTGTGTGTCTTTACGAGAGGTGTATAGTGGGAGATGCTCTGTTCATAATATTGCTATAAGTGATTTAAGAGTCGATTCGTATGAATTGAAGCGTGTTTACATTCTGAGTTTCCTCAGTCAGCTCTCCATTTTTACTGTTATTAATAAATGCTGCAGTTTTAAATAAACACCAACTACTGGAACATTTTGTGTGACTCACTTTCCTTACTGGTCGGAGGCTTTATTAAACTGGCTATTACCACAGAGCATTAGCTAAGTCAGACTCTTTCTGTCCGTGTAACTACAAGTTAGCTCCCCTTAGTTTTCTGTCTGTCAGTCAAAGCAAAGAATCCTGAACTAGCGAACTTAGCAATTGATGTAATTTTGCCTCTACTTGTCTCTGTGAAGTAACGTTTTCTGCTCTCAAAAGCAAGTACTGCAACGATTTACTACTAGCGGGGGTTTGGGTTGGGGGGGGTGCAAATGCAAAATCAGCACACGAAAAGGGGAGCATGTCCAAAAAGATTGAAAACCCTTGCTTTAATGCAGATACAGTAGACCCTTGAGTTACAAACGGTTTACCATACAAACATTTCGGGTTACAAGCAATCTTTTTCAACTTAACGTACGAACAAATTTCGGATTATGAACAGAAATTCGCGAAACAAGTTGACTCCGAGCGTCTCTCTCTCTCTCTCTATATATATATATATATATACAGTGAGAGAATATTCGGACAGCAGACAGTGTTTTTCCGGTGTTTTCTTTATATTTTGTAAAATTCAATATTAAAATGTCCCCAAAGACGGTGCAGAGGAAGCGCAGAGCTGAGAAAATGAACAAATCTATTACATTTGTTGTTGTATAATTACTCCTGCCAGTAGCTGTCACTGTGTATCAGACAGAGGGGACAGTGAGTGAGAGAGAAGAAGGAAGTCGGCTGAGTAAAGAAGTCTTTCTTTCGTGCAATTACACCTACAAAATACAACACTATTGAAATAAAGAAGGAAATAACAGAGAAATATGAGAGTTATTGTTGTTTCTGGTAGATACATTTTATATAAAAAGAAGGAAATGCATTATGGTGTATGGTACAGCACACGTACTGTACTGAAATGTGGTGTATGTTTTTATGTACTGTACTATTGTGTATTAATGTTTATTACAGTAATGTCTATTCTATAATTTAAGTTTTAAGGGCAAATACAGGTTTGGTAAGGAGGTGGTTTGGGAGGTCTGGCGCAGATTAATTCTATTTACATTATTTCTTATGGGAAAAACAGGTTTAACTAATGAACATTTTGACTTAAGAACAGCCCTTCAGAACCAATTACATTCGTAAGTCAAGGGTCCACTGTATAAAGAAAACAAAAGACAATAATCAAATCATTTAGACTCTTTTTATTTCTTTTATTACTGCATTTCAGCCATTCTTGCATTGAGACACAACACTGCCTGAGGAGAAACACAATCATATCAATGATAATCAAACAAACAGTGTAACAGAACCGAGCTGTGAACAATAAGTTAATCAATCACCAAATTAAAGGTACTTGTGGATATTTGTAGAACGTATTGATTTGTTAGTATCCATTTTCAAATTCTGTTAATGAACATGCTAAACATTTCACAATATTACACACCACAGCTCTAAAAACATGAAAAAATACAACCACATGTAAACAAATCCATAATTAAGCAGCAGGCAGGGATTTCCTGTTCCAAGCACTTTGGCCAGCAGGTGGCATTGTCCCAAAAATCACTGTCAGGATGGCACAATTAAATTCTCACTTCAGTATACATAAGAACTTGGGACAAAAAGGCTAACCAGGTTTTATATACATTAACCAAATGTGATAACATGATCAAGTTCAGGAGAAGTGTTGTAACAGACATGCAGTTTACTGCCTCACGGGCAGAAGGTGGATTAACTCGGTCTTCAGCTTTATTCTTCTAATGATTTAAAACAACGTAAAATGAAATTTGGCTTGAAAATAAAACACATAAATGTGCCACCATCAGACTCACAGTGCTTTTAAACTCCACCTTATCTTTTGAACTGTACACTGCATATTCGAGATAAAAAAAACACACAACACAACTAAACACGTAGCTCTGACACCTCGTTGCTTGGACCTGCCTCGATGAAGGAATAAAGTGCATTTTTTCAGTGGTTTATTTCTCATTATCACACAAACTACCTCAGGCAAAAGAATCTATACCTACAGAAATGAAGACACCAAGACCAGGTAGAGTTACAGCCAAACAGATCATCAGGACAATCCACACTAAACAGCGTCTATTCTACACCAGGAGTTTATCCGACATGAATCACACCTCTAAACGTTCGAAGGACTTTTCTACAGAAGATGTGGCTTGTTTTTTATTCATACAGTTAAGGTCAAGTTTACAAGGATCTGTAAGGGTTACGGCAGTCTTGGTACTGCAAGGATTTCTTCAATGGTTTTCTTTCCTTGTACAAATATACAAACACAAGTTTCTTTAAGATGGCGCTTGGTTGGTGCAGCGTTCTATTACACTATCCACCACTACTGAGTTTGGGGTTTGAATGTCAGATGTGCTATCAGCCAGCCGGGTGCTACACGGCTACACAGACACGACTGACTATGTCTCGTGGATTGGTGCCCTGTCCGGGGTGTTCGAATCTCTGGAGGGTCATAGTGTCTCTCCCAGTGAGATTTCACCTTTAACTTATTATTTTCAAATGCATTAAAAGTCAAGTCACCCCAGATAACCACAAATAATCATTCATTCATTCATTTTCTTAACCGCTTATCCAATTATGGCCGCGAGGAGGGGGGGGGGGGGGGGGGGGGGGGGTGCTGGAGCCTATTCCAGCCTCTCAATGAGCGCAAGGCACACAGTAACACCCTGGACCAAACGCCAGTCCATCGCAGGGCAGACACACATACACACCCATTCATTCACAGGGCAATTCAGTGTCTCCAATTAAACTGACTACATGTTTTTGGACTGTGTGAGGAAACCGGAGCTCCCGGAGGAAACCCACGCAGACACGGGGAGAACATGCAAACTCCGCACAGAAAGGACCCAGAGCGCCCCGCCTGGGGATCGAACCCAGGACCTTCTCGGTGTGAGGCGACACTGCTACCCACTAAGCCACCATGCCACCCACCACAAATAATCAATCAAAATAAAAATAAATAAAAATTAAAGCTGTAGGAAGTGTCTTCCAATCACTCATTTACTGCAAGAGAACAGTTCACAGCATCCCTTACAAGTCAATGTGAACTTTAACTGTATAAAGACTCTGAGGAAATAAACAATCTGACGCACTTCTGCCAGTCTTTACGTCACGGCTTCCTTTGCGCCAGATTTCTTGAACTGTGGAGTTCAATCAAAACCACATTTTTAAACTGCCTTCGCCTTCCCGTCCACACTAAAACAGCATGAGGCCACGAAATGCACATTTTCAAATCTGCTAAATCTAAAAGTGTTTTTACTTTGTAGTGTGGAGAAGGAAAATCGTAGCTTAAAAAAATGCTGATACAAGCCTTTACGTTTATAATATTTAGTGTATTTCAAGTTTGCAGATATTTCATTGAGCCAGCAGTGTGAATCCCAAACGATTGATTAAAATCTTCATAAAGCACGACATGCTGAGTAGAAGCTGATATGTTGTGACCTGTAATTGTGATGCAGGCTAGAGGAGAGAGGACAACCATTAGAGCAGGGGTGTCAAACTCATTTTCTTCTTGGACAATTTGTTGTTTTTCTTGGAGGCTAAATTCTGTGTTTGGTGTCAAAATGCCAAATTTATACTGTATATTTATAATGTATATCTATATTTATATTGTCCTCCTTTACCACAGACACGGCCTCATAACACAAGAGACGTACCTGTTTTTCTTCTTGAAGCACAAACTTGTATTCACTTTATTATCCATCTTTCATTTAATTTCCTCCTTCTGCTTCAATTTTCTCTTCTTGTACATTTTGGGATTTTTTTTCCCCTTTTTCTCCCACTTTAGCGCATCCAATTTCTGCCCGTCAATCATCCTCTCACTAATGCTGGTCCCTGCTCCTGAGTGAGGAGGACGAGGCTGCTCCACGCCCCCTCCGACACGGGCACAGCAATCGAACATCTTATCACCTACACTTGACGAGTGCAGTGCAGTACAACACTGTGTACGGAGAGCCACACCCTCTACCGCACTCCTTTCCCATCTCTGTGCAGGTGCCACCACCCAGCCAGCAGAGGTCGTAATCGCACCAGTCTGAGAGAGAGTCCCCATCCGGCTTAATCCCGCCCCTATCTGAACAACAGGCCAATCTTTGTTCGTGTGGCCGCTCAGCCTCAGCCGGCAGGCAAAGCCGAGATTCGATACGATGTATTCGAGATCCCAGCTCTGGTAAACAGCGTGTGTTTTACCGCTGCGCCACCTGAGAGGCTGGATTATTTGTAAATATTTCTTAACACCACTTGTTGGAAAAGAGCCTCAGTTAAACACGGATGTGGAAACACTGCCGTCTAGTGGTGGGATGAGGTCACTTTGCGGGTCACAAAATCGGCATGCATTGTGGGAGATGCAGTTTGTGTACAATTTTACAGTGTATTTTAAGACAAGCATACGTCTTTTTAGCTCTCGTGGGCCACATAAAATGACATGGCAGGCCGGATTTGGCCCGCGGGCCTTGAGTTTGACACGTGTGCATCAGAGATTTGGTTCACTCCACACACCTACAAGTTCAAAACCAATGGCGTGGCTCAGACATTAGACCACTATCGTTTTTGCATTCTATTGTGGATCTGAAACACTGACCAAAAAAAGCGAATGCAGCCAAAATACAAATGAATTTTTATAAAACAGTGTTACATACACAGTTTTTTGTTTCTGCTTCCACTGGATGATTTTACTGATCCTATTTACATGTCTTGTTTTTCCTGACATATGAACAGCATGTATGTGTGTCTTGTTTGCTTTATTGCTACCACAGAATTGAATACGCACTTGTTTAATCCAGTCTTAGCAAAAAAATCTTGGCGGGGCTGCTCTTCAGAAAACAAAGTCTAACATAAAGCCATGAAACTTGGTGCAAGGAGCACAAACCTTGGACCCCTTGGCAAAGGAAAACAAGTTATGGTGTATCAGGTTTTAGTGTGTCACAGTTTGAGTCATGTTCTTGCAAGGCCGTACTCACAATATACACCAATCAGCCATAACATTAAAACCACCTCCTTGTTTCTACACTTACTGTCAATTTTATCAGCTCCACTTACCATATAGAAGCACTTTGTAGCTCTACAATTACTAACTGTAGTCCATCTGTTTCTTTGCATGCTTTGCTAGCCCCCTTTAAGGCTGTTCTTAAATGGTCAGGCCCCCTTGATCAATTTCTTGATAACTGGAAGCATGGAAACGTTTCAGCATTTTTCATGTAGTGTTTAAGATCTGGTCAGTACTAAACCTCACATTGTAAACAAGCAAATCTAAACATAGTTTGCCACATGCTAACTGTTAGAAGTCACATCAACACACACACACAAAGTGAACATCTGTATAAAATATATGGACATAAAGCTTGCAATGGACTTAAGGACTCTACACTCACGGTCAATTTAATAGGAACACCTGTATACCTGCTGAGCTGGGATTTTTATGCACAACTGTCTTTAAAGTTTAAACTGATTAGAGCAAGAAATAATAATAATTAATAAAACATCCAGTGAGCGGCAGTTCTGTGGCTCGTTGGTAAGAGAGGTCCTGTAGGCTTGAACCAGTCTGGGCTATCGTACCTTTAATAAGCACTGTGGTACACGAAAGCATTTCAGAATGCACAATACTTGAAACTTTAAGGCAGAGGGGCTACAGGAGCTAAGGATCAAAATCACCAAAATCTGGATAAATACAGGAAAATGTTTAATAATCTCTATTTATCCTGCAATATGTAGATTATGGGGTCATAATTTGGCATAGACGACTTGTATTACAGTTCAGGTTGGTGTAAAATTGTCCAGAATGTCTTTCTGATACACATTGGGTCTCCTGATACCAACTGTGTATTGTTGTCATCCGTATGCAACCCTTAATGGTCACAATTTTCCATTTTCTATCCTTCCAGCATGTTTTTGCACCATGTCACATGCAGACATCCCAAAAAAACCTTTCGCACACACCAAAGTATATGGGTGATAACAGAACTTTTAGGAGCTGCTAATTGAGCTACTAAGCTAACTGTTCGCAAACACAAACACATTAGTGTGTACTACATAGTGCACTAGATAGTGTGAAAGATAATAGATTTATGTTCCCTACATAGTGCACTAGATTGTATATTAGAAAAGAATTTATGTTCCTTACTTAGTGCACTAGATAGTGTACTAGATAATAGACTTATGTTTCTTACATACTGCTTTAGGTAGTGTATTAGTTAACAGATTTAGGTTCCCTACACAGTGCACTAGATTGTATATCAGATAACGGATTTATGTTCCCTACATAGTGCACTAGATAGTGTAATAGAAAACGCATTCATGTTCACTACATAGTGCACTAGAAAGTATAACTAGATGATGATTTGTGTTCCTTACATAGTGCACTAGATAGTGTATTACATAATTAATTATGTTCCCTACATAGTGTACTAAATTGTATATCAGATAACGGATTTATGTTCCCTACATAGTGCACTAGACAGCATATTAGACAATTGATTTATGTTCCCTACACAGTGCACTAGATTGTATATCAGATAACGGATTTATGTTCCCTACATAGTGCACTAGATAGTGTAATAGAAAACGCATTCATGTTCACTACATAGTGCACTAGAAAGTATAACTAGATGATGATTTGTGTTCCTTACATAGTGCACTAGATAGTGTATTACATAATTAATTATGTTCCCTACATAGTGTACTAAATTGTATATCAGATAACGGATTTATGTTCCCTACATAGTGCACTAGACAGCATATTAGACAATTGATTTATGTTCCCTACACAGTGCACTAGATTGTATATCAGATAACGGATTTATGTTCCCTACATAGTGCACTAAATAGTGTAATAGAAAACGCATTCATGTTCACTACATAGTGCACTAGAAAGTATAACTAGATGATGATTTGTGTTCCTTACATAGTGCACTAGATAGTGTATTACATAATTAATTATGTTCCCTACATAGTGTACTAAATTGTATATCAGATAACGGATTTATGTTCCCTACATAGTGCACTAGACACTATATTAGACAATTGATTTATGTTCTCTACACAGTGTGCTAGATTGTATATCAGATAACGGATTTATGTTTCCTACATAGTGCACTAGACAGTATATTAGACAATTGATTTATGTTCCCTACATAGTGCACTAGACAGTATAGTAGACAATTGATTTATGCTCCCTAAATAATGCACTAGACAGTATATTAGACAATTGATTTATGCTCCCTAAATAATGCACTAGACAGTATAGTAGACAATTGATTTATGCTCCCTAAATAATGCACTAGACAGTATAGTAGACAATTGATTTATGCTCCCTAAATAATGCACTAGACAGTATAGTAGACAATTGATTTATGCTCCCTAAATAATGCACTAGACAGTATATTAGACAATTGATTTATGCTCCCTAAATAATGCACTAGACAGTATAGTAGACAATTGATTTATGCTCCCTAAATAATGCACTAGACAGTATAGTAGACAATTGATTTATGCTCCCTAAATAATGCACTAGACAGTATAGTAGACAATTGATTTATGCTCCCTAAATAATGCACTAGACAGTATAGTAGACAATTGATTTATGTTCCCTACATAGTGCACTAGACAGTATAGTAGTCAACATGAAGCAAATTCTTACAGCAAATTCTGCAATCCATGTCACAAAGACTCACGGGTGTTCTGAGAGCAACGACGCTCCTTGCTAGTATTAATATGGTGTTCCTAATAAACTGGCCAGTGAGCATGTGTTGAGTGGAATGATACACAGGAACCTATGACTCTTTAATAAAGTCTCTTTGCATACGTAGGAGGATTCTCACAGCGCTTTCAGCAGACGACACATCACTGCACACCTAAAACTTTCCCTACAGGTCCACTACAGCGGACGTTTCTCCTAGAACTCCTAGAATTACACTCATTTATGCTATTTTTACAGAAAGCGTCTCAGTGCAAATTTAAATATACACATATTTACTGTACAATAGGCTACATGTTTCCAGTCTCAGCTCTCACACTCACACATATACACACAACTATCTTTAAAGTTTCTCGTCCAGTCACCAGCAGTTCAATATTGAAAATGTATAATTCCTTCACTATTTACTGATACATATCTGTACGATGAGCTTGGATGGCGCTAATCCAGGGTTCAATCCCCAGCATTACTACCAATCGGCTGGTCGGGTGTCTAGATACAGATAAGATTGGCAATGTCTGAGAAGGGGGGCAGTGGCCAAGGCCCTGGCATCCTGCTTGGGGTGTGTTAGCACATTGTTCCCAGTGATTCTGTAGGAAAATGAAATGAAGTGGTGTGGCAGTCTATTACGCTAGCCCACCACCGCAGAGATCTGGGTTTGAATCACAGTGGTGCTACACACCGGTTGGGTGTCTACACAGACATGTCTGATGGGAAAAGGCCTGTAATAGTTTAGGCATCCTGTCCAGGATATTCCTGCCTTCCGCCCAGTATACCAGGCGAATCGTATCCACCGGAAGGTTCACATACCACCATGTGCCTTGAACTCTGCTTGAAGCACTGCTGTTCAAAAACGTGAAGGCAGGAATAAACAATCTTTCTTCCATTTTTTGTCTTATTTATGTTTACCATTAGCACGTAAATATGGAGCAAAACTCACGACAACGAGTGGTCTGATCAAGTACTTTTGGAGTGAGAGGAGTCAGTGTGTGTGTCTGAAAACCTAGTGATCTCTCTACATAGGCGCATTTTACGTCATCCTACGCTCCTGAGAAGAGGGCATGTCTAAATACTTAGACTCCTTAAAATGCTCCTACTGAGGTGCCTTAATTCTGAGTGATGATCTGACTGAATAACGAGGGAGCGCCCAACGCTTCCTCAGTGCTGAAGGAAATCCCAGCATTCAGTGCGGCACAACTTTTCTCACCAAAAATACAAATATGGACGAATGCGGTGCAACTAACGGAGTTCTTTTCAAATGTAAATAAATTCTTATTGATGTTTAATTTGTATAAAGATGCACAAGTGTCGTTTATTTGTAAATTCAGGCTCGTCAGGGACAGTTTAATCGTTTTTGGTACACAGAGAGAGACGTTAGAGGGCGTGCTAGCAGGTTGTGCCACCTCAGCCTGTTGGTTTGAATGGCCTGAGGCTAACTGTGTTAGCTTAGTAAGCTAAAACTGTGGTAATCTCTAAGTAGTGCGTCTAAATAATCAGAATTATGAGTTTGATGTCTTATCAAACTCATGGTTAACTAGTGGTTAAGGTACTGGACTAATAATCAGAAGGTCACTGGTTCAAGCCCCACCACTGCCAGGTTGCTGCTGTTGGGCCCTTGAGCAAGGCCCTTAACCCTCAATTGCTCAGACTGTATACTGTCACAGTACTGTAAGTCGCTTTGGATAAAGGCGTCTGCTAAATGCTGAAAATGTAAATGTATTAGAATCCTCTCTACTGAGGAAGCTGATCAGGTAGGTAGGCAGCAAGGCAGCTCACTAGGTTTTCAGACAGACCCACAGTGTACATTTGATTTTTTGGATAATTGGATGTATTTTTATGGTAATAAAGATTACTTTTATGTATTTTCTCTACTTTGAACAACTCCTATTTCTTAATGTTTCCTCAGCACTGGAGCTGAGCAATTTACCGTGTTATTATTATCACAATACACAGTGTATACACACACAATATCACTGTCCAGCTGCATGTCTTATGTCTATTCATAAAAATCGATAAAAAAACAACATACTAAAAAAGAAAGATTTTACTTGTGTTGTGAATTGTAAGCGATTCCTAATGTCCTCGAGCATCATATTACGTTGTTTTTTTTTTTTTTTAGCTCTGCGCATCTACAGCTGACATGATCACCAGGTTCTGCCTGTTTGCGGGTTCGACAGCGTTTGATATGTAATTGCTAACATGCTGTTGCTGTAGAAACTGGCCCGATGTGATGATTGGATGTGCGCGATGTTCACTAGCATCAGGTCTTTGCTTAGTTTTTAACATATCATATTTTCTATTCATTTTTTTCTTCTATTTACAAGTGTAACATGCACCTATACAGACAGCCAGTGTTTTTTCTGCACGACATTAACTTGCTTTCTATCTACGTTAAAGCTGCAGTATGTAACTTCTGTACTTAGGAACGGAAAAACTAGCATCAGTGAGTCAGTAGAGGATAAGACAGATTTCTATTATGGTGCTATTAGCACTGCCTTAGGTCGCCCTGGAGGTCCAAGAATTGGTGCACATGCAATTCAGCTGGTCACTCGCGATTAGAGCCGTCACAGTTTTGTGTTCAGGGTTTTTCAAACTGTTTTTTTAAGCGACCCACACTTTGTCCATGATTTTTACGCAACCCAGGCAACTCTGTACAATCTGGTCACCCAGATTTTGAAGGTTTGATAGATGCATTGTGTTGTACCTATTCTGATGGAGTGTTTACCCACTGGACTCTCATCTAAAATTTTTAAGAATTTACTCACACCTGTACAGAGCTAAACAGTGAGCTACTATAGAGCTACTTTCCCTGCAGTCATTATTAAGGACCCCTGCCATGTTTTCAGCTATGGTGGTGACATGAAACTCTCCTGTGGCCATGTGTGTACAACATGACTAGCAGAATCAGTGTAAACAAGCCAGTCTGTCTCTGTGTGTTCTTAGTTTTATGAAGTACTGGGTCCAGCTGGACAGAGAGGGCATGGAGGTGCAGATGACTGACAAGTCAATTCCTTTTAACTGACAGTCTCCTGGACTTTGTTGAGTGTTAATTCGCTTTGGGAGTGTTCTTATATATCACGTTTTATCTCTCAGACTTGTCAGCTTCTCTGCCCGGAACCATTAAAACTTGGCTTGTTCCAGGCCGGTATGGGATGCCAGCCTACTGCTATCCTTTCATGGATCCTTTCAAGCATGCTGGACTTGGGTTCAGTTTCAATACTTGCAGGTGTGGGGCTTCACCTAGCGCTTTTAGTCACGAGGTGTTACCCGCCCCATTACAGCCGCACTTTGATCAGATCAAGGCCATAATAACATGGGGGGGTCATCCTCAATATTCAGATATGCTCAACATGTGTCCTCCAATATACTGATGTAAAAATGATCAATAAACATATTACACTCGCTAGCTCTGTGAAACGTTAAGATCTCTGTTAATGTTCCCATTATTTGTTGATATGACAGGAATGGTTTAAGATGGTAGGAACCCCCCGACTCTCACTCGGCGCCCATAGATTTGCCCCCCATCAACTCATGGCTACAGTCTTGGATCAAATTGTTTTAACAATAAGGCTCATGTCAAAATAAAAACCCGTCTGTCAGTGACACTGATATAACCATGTGACTACAGATATTCGCATTAACTTTCACCACCACGCTGGCATCTTGTAGCTTAGGTCAGTCTTGTCAGATTTAAACAATATTATTTTTTCCTGATTATTTTTCACTGCCACTCTAATTTCTATATCTATCTATTTATCTATCTAGATACTTGCAGTTGTAGCCTAGTGGTTAAGGCACTGGACTAGTAATCAGAAGGTTGCTGGTTCATGCCACTGTTGGGCCCTTGAGTAACCCTTAACTGCTTGGACAATATATACTGTCACAGTACCGTAAGTCACTTTGGATAAAAGTGCTATCCATCTATCAGTCTATCTATCTGTCTGTCTGTCTGTCCGTCCGTCCGCCTATCTGTCTGTCTGTCTGTCTGTCTGTCCGTCCGTCCGTCTGTCCGTCCGTCTATCTGTCCGTCCGTCCGTCCATCCATCTATCTATCTATCTATCTTTCTATCTATCTATCTATCTATCTATCTGTCCGTCCGCCTATCTATCCGTCTGTCCGTCCGTCCGTCCGTCTGCCTATCTATCTATCTATCTATCTATCTATCTGTCTGTCCGTCCGTCTGCCTATCTATCCGTCTGTCCGTCCATCCATCCATCCATCTATCTATCTACCTGTCCGTCCGTCCGTCCATCTATCTATCTGTTCGTCCATCTGTCCATCCATCCAT
The DNA here is from genome assembly GCF_030014385.1 of Trichomycterus rosablanca. Lineage (NCBI taxonomy): Eukaryota > Metazoa > Chordata > Actinopteri > Siluriformes > Trichomycteridae > Trichomycterus > Trichomycterus rosablanca. Next base: position 45,748,973 of record NC_085989.1, on the reverse strand, counting down.
CCATCCTGATCATATTCTCCCAGAATCACTAGACACAAATGACGAGTTGCGAATCTATCGCAGGGACCAGACAACCTTTATGCTGCTGTAGCTAATTTGACCTGTAAACACTGCTGAACATCTCACAAACGATTGTTTACTTCTTACTGTGACAGCCTGATTGCAGTGACACATTCTTACCAGAAAGCTCAAGTTACTTACTGCAGCTTTAAACACGAACTACACACACACACACTTTTGACAATGATAGTTTGAGAGCACCTTTTCTTCGACCTGTTGAATTGTTGATTTGGTGGCTGTGGAAGTTTTAGCTCATCGCTTACGTACTGCTATTCTCAAATCCTCCAAACACATTCCCGACCCTACATGGACAAACAGAAAGTTCAGGAATGCTTGCTTTTTGATTTCGAGGATCCGGGTCCGGGCCACGTCCCGGTAGCTACGCGTCGGACCCCGGATGAAGACTCCGCCTTTCCGAGCGTCCCTGAACGCTTGTCCTCGTTGGCTTTGGAGCTGGAGTCCTTCCCTTTCCCGCTGTCCTGCGATCCCAGCTTCATCGGGCCGAGCATGGTTTTGGCCACGCTGGTCAGCTGAGTGACGAAACTGGTGCGGTCACCCGGGGAGACGGCACGTGATTTGGTGGAACTGGGCGACAGGGTCGAAGGGGAGGGGGAACTCGGACTTTCCTCCAAGACTTCCAAATGAGAGCGCTCGTCTCTGGGAGTTCGGAACAATCCTGACTGGACTGGAACTTTTTCCTCCTTGGATTTGCTTTGGGTAGGACCTGCATCGATCAGTGCTGGGACTGGAACTTTAGTCTTGTACTCTTCCACAATAACTGGGGCTTTTCCAGATTTCCGGACGTCCACAAGTCCTGACCTGGCATCTGAGTTTTTCTCCCATGCTGCTTTGCCTTTCTCACTTCCTGTCTGTTTGATCTCCTGCGCTGTGGGTACTCGTACAGGTTTTGTTGGCGCACAGCTAACGCTGACTGGTTTTACACTTAATAATGGTGTCGTGCCTCCAAATGCAGGCTGATCTTTCACTGCTGAGACTGATGTCTGCCTAGCCTGTTTTGCTGACTCGCAGGTTTGAGTTTTGTTAGCACTGATGCTAACTAACAACCTGACTGGCTCTATTTTACTGAAACTCTTCACACCAACTCCGTTAGCGGGTTTATCCTTCATGGCCTGCGCTGACTCCTGACTGAACGGTGACTCTGGCTTGTTCGGTGTCGTGTCAGAAGACGCGTTTTCGCCCTCTATCTCCAGCAGGCTCTGCAGGGTGCGGTATTCCTCCCCGCCGTGCTTCCTCAGGCCTCCCTTCTTCTCCGATGAGGGAAACGAGGGGTACGATGGCGGAGAGGGCGGAGCTGCTTTCTCGGTTGACTGCACCCGCTGAAGGAGAGGCGAGCGAGGACGTGTGATCGGTGGAGAGGAGTGCAGCTTGGCGGGGAAAGTGGGCGTGGCGTTGGGCGTGCTTGGCGAGGGAGTGTGCGCCAGCGGGGAGAGAGGGACGCTTCCCGCCGATTTACAGCGAGAGGAGCGGAACTGGCGCTGCAGTTTGGGGGAGAGGCCGTGCAGGGTGCTCGGCCGCATGTGATGAGAGGCGGCTGGAGAATTGGGGGTGGAGGACGCCGGGGAACTGCTCTGGGAGGACATTCCTGATATAAGAACAATGAAGAAAGATAGAGAGAGAGAGAGAAAGAGAGAGAGAGAGAGAGAGAGAGAGAGAGAGAGGGAGAGAGAGAGAGAGAGAGAGGTGGTGTTATCATTGGGTTAGTATCAGGTTATTATATTCAAGTTAATACAAAATGAAGCTTTAAATCATGGCACAGCACCAAATTACGCTAGCCCAATACCACTGGCATCCAGGGTTCGAATCCCCTCTGGCTATGTCTGAAAGGACTTAAGGACTATCTAACATAAGCTTTCATGCATCCAAAGCTGTAAATGTAAGTGAAATGATCAGAAATAATGGTGTAACTTAGACCAGGGTTCAGGTCCACTACTGCGGTGTGGTGGTGCAGCGGTGAATTACACTAGTCCACTGGCATCCAGGGTTGAAATCCCCAGATATTGGCTGGTTGGGCGTGACTGGCTATGTCCGGAGTGGGGCGGGCGATACTTAAGGATCCATCTAAAGCTTTACGGGGAAGTGGTAGCTCAGTGGTTAAGGTGCTGGACTAGAAATTAGAAGGTTGCCGGTTCAAGCCCCATCACCGCCAAGTTGCCACTGTTGGGCCCCTGAGCAAGGCCCTTAACCCTTAATTGTTTAACTAGTGTTCAGTCACAATTGTAAGTTGCTTTGGATAAAAGCATCCGCCTTCTACCACTGGGAGACCCAGCAGTGTTACTGGCCAGTCGGGTGTCTTTATACGGACATGACTGGCTATGTTTTGGGGTGGGCGTGGCTGAGGCCCTACAATGGATTGTCGTCCTGTCTGGGGTGTGTTACTGCACTGTGCCCAGTGATTCCTTAGAGGCAGAACCCACCGCTGAGGATAAGGATAAATGTGACCTGGTGTGGCATAATGGTAAGAGCCAGGCTAATGGTAACAGTCACGTCTGTGGTAGCTCAGCGGTTAGGGTACTAAACTAGTAATCATGAGATTGTCGGTTCACCCTTGCCAAGTTGCCACTGTGGCTGAGCAAGGGCCTGAACAAGCGCCCTGAGCAAGGGCTCACAAATACAATGGTTTCAAGCCCAGATAAATAGATGGGTTCTGCCATGCAGCCACTGTTGGGCCCCTGAGCAAGGCCCTCAACCCTCAATCGCTTGCATTGTATTTATTAATAATGTAAGTCGCTTTCGGTAAAAGCGTCTGCTAAATCCCGCAAATGTAAACTTGTCTAAGTCCTGTGGGTTTGAATCCCAGACTGGGCTTACAAATACAGAAGGTGTATGGTGTTACGTGCACCCTTAGTGCGGGTGTCAAGCGAAGATTAATAGAAGGACTGTGTCAGGAAGGTACGTGCCAAATCAAATGTGGACGAATTTCAGGATAGTGGTAGCTAGTGGGTAAAGCTGTGGGCTATCAACTATGTGGTTGTGGGTTTGTATTCTGGCTCTGCCATGAAGCTACTGTTGGACCCTTGAGCAAGGCTCTTAATCCTCTCAGCTCCAGGGGTGCCGTGCAATGGCCGTGCCAAGGAATCTGGGATACGTGATTAAATAATTTCATTGTACTGTATATGTGTATCTGTATACAGGAGGTCCTCGACTTACGTCGGAGATCCGTTCCTACGGACGCGACGTAACACGATTTTCGCCGTAAGTCGGAATCCACCTACATAAGCATCTACGTCACTCACATGGAGCACATACACAGGATGAACAACGCCGTCTTCCTCGTATAGCGTTGCGTGACGGCGTATTCGTCCGCTCTGCTCGCCAACTAGTTCCCGTGCGAACTTTGTTTTTACGTCTCAAACGGCGTACATCGGAATGACGGAACAAAACTTTCTTAATACATTTATAGGAGATGGCGATGTAACCACGGAACGCCGTATGTCAAGTCTGCCGTAACTCGAGGACTTACTGTACATGACAAATGAATGTGCTCCATCTGCCCCAGATTGTCTCTATTTATTGGGTTAATATTAGTTATATATTAGTTTAAAAGTGGATTAATGTCAGATTTTTGGGTTAAAGTGAGTGTTGGGTATAAAGGCCGACACCACAGTTAGAAACACCACAGAAATATAAGAACTCAGTAGCTTTACAATAGCTGAGTTTTATTTTTAGTTGAATTCATAGGCCACAGTTTGATAAAAATCACCACAGAGAAATGAAATCCAGAGACACTACAGCTCCAGTTCATTACACATCAGAAACTGGTGTTTTAACAGTTTCTTAAAGAAAACAAACATAATTATTCATTACAATCATGCATCAAGATACAAAACTAAACGCTGATTAACAAGCATAATCACATATCATATCATATCATATCATGTCATATCATATCAATCACACTCAACCCAACTTGTTGGGTTTACAAACAGGTGGTGAAGCTGAAGATGCTGATGTTCTCATCAGGATCGACGAGAATTATTGTTAGAGGGACAGAGCAGGTGGGATGTTTTGGAGACAAGGGCTGCGTCCAAAATCACATACTTAAACAGTACGTACTAAATTGGAGGCAGTGTGCACTGCTCGGCCTGTAAAGCAGTTTCAGCTCTTTCAGTACGCAAGTGTGCAGTGTTCACGCAGCCTCAAACGTTTTGTTTGTTTGTTTGTTTATTAGGATTTTTAACGTCATATTTTACACTTTGGTTACATTCATGACAGGAATGGTAGTTACTCATTACACAAGGTTAATCAGTTCACAAGGTTATATCGAACACAGTCATGGATAATTTAATATCTCCAATATCACCTCACTTGCATGTCTTTGGACTGTGGGAGGTAACCGGAGCACCCGGAGGAAACCCATGTAGACACGGGGAGAACATGCAAACTCCACACAGAAAGGACCCGGACCGCCCCACCTGGGGAACGAACCCAGGACCTTCTTGCTGTGAGGCGACAGTGCTACCCACTTATAAACAGGTGGTGGAGCCGAAGATGCTGATGTTCTCATCAGGATCGACGAGAATTGGCAGGATTAAGGAAGGAGGTTATTAGAGGGTCGGCGCAGGTAGGATGTTTCGAGCACAAGGGCTGCATCCGAAATCACATACTTAAACAGTGGGAGGCAGTGCGTGCTGCTCGGCCTGTAAAGCAGTTTCAGCTCTTTCAGTACGCAAGTGTGCAGTATGCACGCAACCTCATACGTACTACGTCCGCTATTTTACCAACATCATATGATGCATGACATCACGTCGCCACAGTTATAACAATTTTAAAATCAGACAAATTTACGTCTATAGTTCCCAGTAAGCTACTCATAACCTTATTCAGGGTTGTACTTAATCATAACATTTTTAATTTTTGTCTCACCTACACTTGTAAAGAGTCGACTCTCTGCTTTCCGCCATCTATCAGCTCCAGTTGAATTATGGGATAGACAATCGGTCCCGTAGTGTGCAGTGTTTACTCAAAAATGACCGCCCATGCAGTAAGTCTTCCGGGTACTGTTTAATGTAAACTACGTATTCAGACACACTACCCGCTCTCCCGTACTGCTTTTGCGTACTGTTTAGTGTAGGAGTATGCGATTTCGGACGCAGCTAAGAGAGATTGAAATTGAGATGGTTCTGAGCATGTGCAGAGGAAGGAATGATGGTTCTATAGTGAGATGAGTGCTGAAAAGAGGAGGAAGATGGGTGCCATGAGGGAGGGCATGCAGAAGGATGGAGTGACAGAGAAGGATGTTCAGGACAGGAAAACACGGAGATGAATGACCTTTCCTTAACGGACAGCCAAAAGAAGAAGAAAAGAAGAATAACCAGTACATTATCCTAGCATGTGGTCACCTAGTGTTCCAACACTCCCCGTACACTGGCCTGTGTAAGTCAGCTGAAGCTGCTTTGAGCTATAGCAGGGTGAGAATACAATGTTCATGCATTTTCTGTTACCCAGGACGTTGTGTAACTTCTGTAAGTCCAGCAGCAGTAAACTAGTAGCGGAAAAGTCTTTCAGATTATTAGAGTTACTGACCGAGGTGGGCGGAGTCAGGTGGCGAGCGACCGTACAGCCCGTGGGTCGGTGAGCCCGGCAGACTGTCGCTGGATGACAGAGAGCGATTGAGAGAGGAAAGACTGCGGCTGGTGTGGAGCAGGTTGGACTGCTTTGTGATCTTACGGAACAGGGAGCTCCGCTTCTTACTGCAGGGAGAGAGGAAACCAGGCAGAAAACAAGGAGGGTGGATAAAGGGAAGAGAGGAAAAATTAGGATACATATTGACATACATCAAATTCTTATCTTCTATTTGGGTCTGAATGACCAGTAATACAAACTTTATTAAGCAATCTGTCATCCTGCTGCATCAGCAGAACACATCATACAAACAGGATTGTAAAACGCCAGAAACTGCTGATGTTCTGAGATTTCTATACATTACAATGCAGGGAGTTCACAAAACAATCCAATGAGCGGCAGTTCTGTAGGCTGGATAAAAACAGATAAAAACAGTCACGTGTCTTGTTGAGTATTAATTTCCTCTGGGTGGGAGTGTCTCTATCACGGTTTCTCCCTTACACTATTGCCAACTCCTCTGTTGCTTTCAGTTAAAACCGTGATACCAGGCTTGCTCCAGTCTGGGTTTTATCATACTTTATCTTTTCATGGCCCTTAACTCTCAATTGCTTGTATTGTATTTACTGATAATTGTAAGTCGCTTTCGGTAAAAGCGCCTGCTAAATCCCGCAAATGTAAGTCCTGTGAGTGTCCTGACCGGGCACAAAAATACAGAAGGCGCATGGTGTTATGTGCACCCTTAGTGTGGGTTTCAAGCCAATATGCGGATGAATGATCTGCTGTGGTGACCACAGCACGGCATGGCAAGCCATAGCCTAGTGGTTAAGGCACAGGACTAGTAATCCAAAGGTTGCTGGTTCAAGCCCCACCACTGCTAGGTTGCTGCTGTTGGGCCCTTGAGCAAGGCCCTTAACCCTCAGTTGCTCAGATTGTATACTGTAACTGTAATGTAAGTCGCTTTGGATAAAGGCGTCTGCTAAATGCTGAAAATGTAAATGTAGATGTAAATGACCAGGAACAGCCAAAAGTACGCAATCATTTTAGGATAGTTGTAGCCTAGTGGGTAGCGCTGTGGGTTATCAACTACGTGGTTGTGGGTTTGTATTCTGGCTCTGCCATGCAGTACACTCTTGCCAGCTCCTCTGTTGCTTTCAATTAAAACCATGATACCAGGCTGGCATGGAATGCTAGCATACTTTATCTTTTCATGGAAAGTTGGTTAAGAAATCTGCACTTTGAGACCTCACTATGGAACCACTGTGAGAAAGGGAATTGCCCCAGAGGTGACATGACATCTATTTCTAGAGTGGACACATCCGTATATCCACATGATTAAGAAAGGAGATTATTAGACAGACGGTGCAGGTATGATGTTTTGGAGACGAGGTGAGATTGAGATGTTCACAAAAAATCCAGTGAGCGGCAGTTCTGTAGGCCGGATAAAAACAGACAGTCACCTGTGCCTTGCTGTGTGTTAATTTGCTCCAGGTGGGAGTGTCTCTATTTATCACGGTTTCTCCCTCACAGACTTGCCAGCTCCTCCAGGTGGAAGTGCCTCTAGTTATCATGGTCTTTCCCTCATAGACTTGCCAGCTCCTCTGTTGGCAACCTGCATTCTCTTGAAACTGTGACACCAGGCTTGCTCCGGTCTGGTTTTCAGTCTTCACCTTTCTATGGTAACCTGGTTGAGGTTACTGCACTTTGGAGGATGGAGGTCCCTGCTGAGTCTTTTTCTTGCCACTGTCACCCTCGGCTTGCTCAACAGGGGTTTCTGGTCTGTCAGTCCTGGATTCTGTAAAGCTGCTTTCTGACAATGTCCACTGTAAAAAGAGCTATACAAATAAACTTGACTTGAAAACTAGATTAGAGTTCTGCGCTGTCCCTGTTCTGTCCACTTTCTCCATTGCAACTTTGTTTCCATTAATTTGTCCACTTTAATTATTTGTGATTAACCCCTTTTTGTGGCTTGTTTGCCACAGTATTGTTCTACCTTGGATAAGCATTGTGCACTTGCATTTTCAATTGTTAGAGGTGCGGGGCTTCACCTAGTGCTTCAGTAGCATTACAATGTGAGCACAGGGCCCCTGTCTATTAATATTACTGCAGTTACAGGAATAAAACGTCTGTTTGTTGATGTGGTACTAAATCAGTACTGTTGGAGTTTAGAAAAAGAAGCTGATTAACTCATCTTACCTCTCTTGTCCTTCTTTGGCAGTGGATCTCTTGTTGCGTCGTGCCATCTTGGCCTTGTAGCTGGCCTTCCGGGCTGGTCCAACCTTAATGGACGTGTTCTCGAACGGAGTGGTGGTCACTGTCACTTTATTTCCACTCTGAACAGGAAACAAAGATAAAAAACAAAGATTTTAGAAATGAAAAATGTCTCTTACACTGTAACACTGGGGTGTAATGTTTTACCAGCTTTACCTTCAGAATGAGCTCCACCACCTCTGTATGAACCAGTCCATGTACAGATTCTCCATTCACGTGAGTGATCAGGTCACCAGCACACAGACCGGCTTCCTGCGCAGGGCCTCCATCCTCCACGTGCTACAATTACAGAACAACAGAAGCAGTTATTTAAGTCAAACAACAGACCAAATAATGAATGATTACACACACCAATTGATGAGTGATATGTGATAAGTATAAAATCCACAGGGTAGGGCACTCGGGTGGGGCAGAGTAAACTGTGTAAGCCCACTATGCTGAGATCTGAAGATCCTGGGTTCAAATCTCAGGCGTCTACATGAAAAAGATTGGTTAATGTCTGAGGAAGGGAGATCTTCAGACCTCCTTGTCAGTGCACTCTCAGTGCTGGTCCAATGCACAGGTAAAAATTATGGTGTTGAGACCTCAAAATACAGGAACAGTCTAATGTCCTCCACAGGGTGTCCAAATAAATAATCTATATATTAATTACTACATAGATTCAGACCGGTCAGGAGGTGTTGAGAACATTTATATATGAGCACAATTAACTCTAATATGTTACATGTTCAATTTTACTGCATTTAGCAGACACTTTTATCCCAAGCAACTTACAATTGTGTTAAAACACAAATCAAGCAATTTAGAATTAAGGGCCTTGCCCAACAATGGCAACTTGGCTTTTAAACAGACCACATCACACCACCCTGTCATTAATTACAGGAGGACTGGTCATGCTTTATTATTTACTGGTGATAACTACCTGTTTATCAGCCATAATAACAAAGTTTCTTACACCATATGTGTTAATAAAATCCAAAGAAAGTCACATGTGAAGTGTGTGTGTCTGTCTCTCTTACCCAGACCATGTGGTGGACGCTGTAGACGTTGGTGTCACCCATGTAGACCCGGATGGCGCGCAGGGTGAAACCGTACCTCTTCCCCGAGCGCTGGATGGTGATGGGAGAACGCAGGGTGTTTACTGTGGGAGAATAGTCTCGACTTGGGGACGAGTCACGAGAGGACGGGTTGGATGAAATGGAGCGAGGCGACATCGGGCTGGCTAACGGGGAAGTACCGTGCTGCTCAACTGTAGAAAGTTAAACACACAGAGAGAAGTAAATAAGCAACAAACAAAATAAACTAATTGAAAAGAAAAGTAAAAATACAAAAAAAGGAAAGCATGAATAAAAAAAATTTAAAATATAAAACATAAAAAAAGAAAGAAAGAAAATAAAAAAATAAAAAAGGACAAAAGAAACAGAAAAGAAAGAATTAAAAAAAATGAAAAATAAAGATAAAAACAAACAAAACAGAGAAAAAAATAAAAGAAAGGGAAAAAAGAAAATAAAAAAGAAAGAATAAAAGTAAGAAAAAAGGATGAAAGAAAAATATAAGAATAAAAAAGACAAAAAAGAAAGAAAATGAAAAGATGAAAAATGACAAAAGAAAAATAAACAAAGAAAGAATAAAAATGAAAGAAAACAAAAGAAAGAATAAAAGACAAAGAAAAGAAAGAATGAATTAATGAAAATATATAAAATAAAAAAGAGAAATACAAAATAGAAGAAAGAATAATCAAAGAACAAATAAGAAAAAATAAGAATGAAAAAAAGAGAAAATATAAAAAATGAAAAGGAGAAATAAAAAAATAAAAGAGAGAAAAATTAAAAAATAACAATAAAATAAAGAAAAAAGAAAAAGAAAAGAAAAAAGAAAAAACAAATAAAGAAAGAAAGAAAGAAAGAAGAAAAGAAAGAAAGAAGAAAAGAAAGAAAGAAAGAAAGAAAGAAAGAAAGAAAGAAAGAAAGAAAGAAAAAAGGAAGAAATATAAGGTTGTGATAATTAAACAGCTCATGTGTTCCCCCTGGTGTTGGGAGGTCTCACCTGCAGGTATAATAACAGATAAAGCCGACGCTGAGGCGGATTTAATGACTTTGGTGCCAGATTGAGTTGGGGTCTGTTTCTCTCCATCTGTAGAGAGTTGTTGATGTCGTGCTCGCCGTAAAACAACATCGCTCGGTGCTCTTGGCCCAAATGGTGCTGGTGTGACTCCAGCATCAGCAGGTTTCAGCAGTTTATCTGCAAAAAAAACCATATAAAACACATTTAAAAGAAAACTGGAGTGAAAGAGTACAATCAGGCAACCGTATCTCATTAAAAGACCACACATACCTGTTCCTTGTGCTGCTGGCACCACAGTGCAGGGATCTGAGCTGGCGGGCATGGTGGTACTCTCCAGTGACTTGCCTCTGGTTTTGACTGCAGTTTGACGAGTGCGTGACTCTGTATCACTCTCTAGAGGAGAAGCGACGCGGTGAGAATCCATCAGAGCAGAGAAACGACGGCGAACTCCCGGTGGACTGGAGTCGGACTCAGTGAATAAGAACTCAGAGCAGGACAGACGCTTCCTATAAACAGAGGTAAAGAGAAAAATGGTTTTACAGTGTGAGAAAATTACCAATAAAAAAGGAGGTGCTTATATGAATAGAAAATGATCTACCAGGCCAGCAAAACGTCTAAAACGTGGCCCGAATCATCAAAAAACACTTTTTATATGTCATGAAATTTACCTCATATTTATTGTTATTACACACAATTCACAATGAAAAAGAGGAATAAAAAATGGAGGAAAGAAAAATAAAAGAAAAAAGAAAAAAATTACAAAGAAAGATAGAAAGACAAAATTAAAAAATATAAAAAATGAAACAGAGAAATAAAAAAATGAAAGAAAGAAAAATATAAGAAAGAAAGAAAAAAAGAAGAAAGAAAAATAAAAAAATGACAAAGAAAGAAAGAAGGAAATTAAAAATACATAAAAATTGAAAAAGAGAAATAAAAAAATAAGAAAGAAAGAATAAAAGAAAGAAAAATAAAAAAATGACAAAGAAAGAAAAAAGGAAATTAAAAAAATATAAAAAATGAAAAAGAGAAAGAAAAAAATAAGAAAGAATAAAAGAAAGAAAGGAAAAAAGAAAGAAAAAGAAAAAACAAAAGAAAAAAGTAAGAAATGCAAAATATAAAAAAATAAAAAAAATAAAGAAAAAATGAAAGAAAGAAAAATAAAAGAAAATAAAACATAAATAATAAAAAGAAAAAAGAAAAAAAAATTAAATACAATAAACAAATCCAATAAAAAAAATGAAGAAAAAAGAAAGAAAGAAAGAAAAAGAAAACAAATGACAAAGAAAGAAAGAATATAAAAAAAAAAAATAATAATAAAAACATAAGAATGAAAAAAAAAAGAAAATAAAAAATAAAGAATAAAAGAAAGAAAAATAAAATAAATCCAATTAAAAAATGAATAAAGAAAAAAAACAAAGAAAGAAAGAAAGAAAGAAAGAATAATAAAAACAACAGAATTCTTACTGACAGTAATTATTTTCCTAATCCTTTCAGCCAAATCTGCTCATTTCCAGATGAAATATATAAACATTTGTCATGACTTCAGTGTCTTTAGTTCACTCACATCTCAGGTGAGCCAGTCCTCCATGTTTTGTCTCTCAAAGTAAAGCCGCCCAGACTCTCTCTCTTGGTTCGGTCCTGCCGGTGAGCTTTAGGCTCTCTGCGGGTCACCACGGGCTTGTGCTCCAGCTGGGACAGATGTTCCATGCTGCTGTACACCTGCAGGTCACAAACACGAGGATAATAAGAACCTGAGCACAACTAATGACTAAAATATTGTTTATGTATTTATTAGGATTTTAACGTCATGTTTTACACACTTTGGTTACATTCATGACAGGACAGGTAGTTACTGGTTACACAAAATTTATCAGTTTAAGTTTTGAATGTCAAACACAGTCATGGGCAATTTAGCATTTCACTTGCACGTCTTTGTACTGTGGGAGGAAACCGGAGCTCCCGGAGGAAACCCACACAGAAAAAAATGAAAAAAATGGTCACCTTGCTGAAACGAGGTGAGCAGGAAGAGAAGCGTCGGATCTCAACAGGCTCGTCATCATTAGTGTCGTCTTCATCAAACGAGTGAATGTGATGGTACCGGTCCGAACGTGCTATAGAGAAATATAGAAATATACATTCATGTAAAAAAAGTCCTTGTCCCCTTTACATATATAAAATATTCTTTATAGTTACTAAGTTATTCACATGTACACAATATGACCAAAAGTATTTGGACTCCTGACCATGAGCTCAGTGGGTGTCCCATATCAAAACAATTTGTATTAAATTGAATAAAATATATAGCTCAGTCTCCTCAGAGTGTGATAGGTGCCACGTGTTTGAGGGATCACTGTCCCATCTAATTTGGTCCTGCCCAGTTGTACAGGATTACTGGATTAATATCTTCAGCTGCTTTTCAAATGCTTTCGAAGTAGATATTGCCCCAGATCACAATCTAGCTATTTTTGGGTATTCTGATAGAACCCTCCCTCCTCTTACCCTCCACACAACAGCAGGCTTTAATGGCTGGCATGGTTGCAGCCAAAAAGGTCATACTTTTGTCATGGAGGTCTCCGACTGCTCCATGTTTTAAGAGATGGTTGAATGAGATGCTGTTTATCATACAAATGGATAAATTACATTATAGTGAGCTGAGAGCACAAAAACGTTTCTGGAGCACTTGGGGACCCTTCCTTGATAATTTAAATTAAGCCTGAGACTGATGCCAGACCCAGTTGAATTCACTACCCATTTAAAACCTGGTCCAGAGAGCTTGTGTCCGACAGCAATACTTATTTATTTTCTTTATTTATTTTCTTTATTTTTTCTTTATTTTTCTTTTTTTCTTTAATGTACTGTACTTTGTATTGTAATGTATGTTGTTGATGCTATCTTTGGTATATTTTGAAAAATTCAAAATAAAATATTCAAAAAAAAAAACCAATTGGTATTAAAATAGAGTGACCTCTATGTGAGCTTTTTATTTAGAACAACAGCCACTCTTCTGAGGAGGCTTCTCACAAGACTTTAAAGTATGTCTGTGAGAATTTGTGTCCATTCAGACAAAAGAGCATTTGAATTGATAGAGTCAAAAAAGCCTCAGTTGATGTTCTAGTTCATTCCAAAGCTTTTCTTCACGTCTTTATAGAGCTTGCTTTGTGCACAGGAGTACAGTCATGCTGGAACAGGAAAGGACCTTCTCTAAACTGTTGCTACAAAGTTGGAAGTATTTAATTTCCTTTATGTAACTGATTTATTTCAATAAAAGCATAAATTGAAAGCCTGTCCCAATACTTTTGTCCATATCCATATGTCCGTATCACCCTTGTATGAAAGTATATGCCCCTTAAATAAAATATGTAATTAAATGCTGCCAGGCTTACATTCAGTTCTGTAGAATCAGTGATGATAAGGTAAGATAAGATAAGATAAGATAGACTTTATCGGGACAGTGGTAGCCTAGTGGGTAGAGCTTTGGGCTACTACTTGAAAAGTTAAGAGTTCGAATCCCAGCTCTGCAATGTAGCCACTGTTGGGCCCTTGAGCAAGGCCCTTAAACCTGTCTGCTCCAGGGACATTGTGCAATGTCTGACCCTGTGCTCTGACCCCAGCTTCCAAACAAGCTGGGATATGTGGAAAAATAATTTCGTTGTACTGTACACGTGTATATGTATATATGACAAATAAAAGCCTTCTATTCTATTGTCATTGTAGTTATAGAATGAAAAGTTGTTGGGTAGCTCTCAGAGGGACCAGCAGCAATAACATATAAAAATATATGACTACATGCAACACAAAATAAGCTAACATTATATGAAATATACTGTAGAGTATTTACATGGTGATATAAATATATATACAAAGTTTGAATAGTGCTACACAGAACAGCGTAACCGGTAACAGCAGTCACCTTTAAGTTTCTACAGGAACACTATGCACCTCTTAAAGTCAAGGGTTTAAATAATGATGTCTTGATGAGGTTGGGTACCTGGGGTGCCAGTATTTATGGAAGAGACTGTAGGAGTGTATATAAAGATTCACTCCTGTCGGTGGAAAAGAAAAAGTGACCTTCACTCACTGTCAAAGTAGCTGGTATCCTCCTCAGACTCCAGGTGAGGGATGAACTCGGCTTTCTGCCTCAGTAAACTGTTCCAGTCCAAATCAGCAAAGAACGGGTGCTGCTTGACCTCGACTGCACCTCCTGTTCCACATACACACACATGGAAAATAACAAATTAGTCGAAAGATGCTAAATACATGTCCTGTTCTACTATGGACTGTGGTTAGCCTAGTTAAGCTGGACTCTAATAGAACAGATGTGCTAAATACCAGGTTATATTTACAGGTAAGGACTTGGTTTTGTGTCATTAACACAAGCAGGTTACTAATTTAAATCCTTTTACTCATGAATGACCAGGTACGCATGTGATGTGTGCACAAGTCTGACGGAGTATGTTGTAAATTGTTATTAGGAAACAGTTATTATCTTTTCTTTGCTTAACAACCCATTATCAAAGCGATTCATTATTACAGACTCATTACTGTAACAGGCCCATGGAGAACAGCAGCATGGCTCGATTACAGAATCATGCTCTTCTGCCTTGCCAATGATGGCAAACAAAGGGGGCTTGGAGGTGTAGATGACTGACGTGTTGGTTCCTCTTAACTAACGGTCTCCTGCACCTAGTTACACATGAACTCCCTCCAGGGGTTACACCTGGTGCTTTAGTGCCACAAACAGACAGGTAATTAGAAAATAGAGGTGACAAAAATAACGGAAACAAAGTAACAAATGAATTGGAGAAAGTGGACAGAACAGGGATGGCGCAGAACTGACAGCTGGTTGTCACAATATGGCAAGCTGCTCAAAGCACCTGTAACAGTCAAGTTCTCAGAAAAGGAGGAAACAAGCCGGGGATGGTAATAAACAAGTGGCGTGGATAGGAGCGGATAGTGTGTTTGTACACAGAGACGATCCAGAACTGACTGTAACGTTCAAATATTATCAAACATGCTTGTGTAGACTTGTGTTTGGTTCATGTGTGTTCGGTGTACCTGTGCCCAGTCTGTGCAGTGGGTTGGTCTGCAGCAGAGCAGAGATGAGATGCTGGGCATCAGCAGGAAGTGCTTCGTCGCCTTCAGGCCACACAATGTCATCTACACTCACACACACACACGCACAACACACAACATAATTAAGTAAAGAATATAAACCCAACCTTAGTGTAGGTGTTACAGGCCAACATGCCATGGAGATCGACAGTGGGCTTGGATCCGCGCCTATATTCCGACATTAGTGGCAGGGCAGATTGACATGATTCTGTGATCCAAACCCTTATCTCCACAGCAAGCAGGTTTGTAACAGCAGCAATACAAAAACTACATTTATCATTTACATTTATTGCACATTCATCCAAAGTCAGAGGTCAATTATAATAATACTAATACATGTTATTTATGGGCGCCTTTCAAAACGCTCAAGGACACCTTACAATACTTAAAGTTTAAACATCAGTTCATAATTAATTACACATATTAAGGGTAGGCAAGTTTAAAGAAACAGGGGGAAGAATCAATGATGCGAATGTCAGGAGGGAGAGAGTTCCAGAGATGTGATGCAGCGTAGCTAAAAGCTCTAGCCCCCATAGTAGACAGACGGACCAAGGGTAGTAGATCATTGGAAGGCAGAAGAAGATCTGAGAGTACGACAAGGAGTGTAGACATGGAGAAGATCAGGGAGATATGGAGGTGCTAAATTGTGGAAAGCTTTGAACGTAAGGAGAAGGATTTTGAAATTAGATATGCTTTAGATATGAAATGTAGATATGCTCATGTAGCCTATCTAAATATATTTTCCTTTTGCACTTTATCCTGTTTAATAAAAGTTGACCCTGTTCGGTCCTCGACATTGTCCTGGTTTTTAATTTTGACACCTCTGCTGTAACTCATAGTTCACACTATAGGCTGGTTTAATAACTAAAAGACTCACACAAGCCAGAGAAGAACACAGGATCTTATGAGTGTAAGTGAAGTTAAAGTGTCTCACCGGTGATGACCTGGCCAAACAGTTCCTCAGGCGTGTCTCCAAAGAATGGCACACAGCCCACTAAAAACTCATACAGGATGATGCCCATGGCCCACCAGTCCACAGGCTTGCCATAACCTTGACGCAGAATCACCTCTGGAGCGATGTATTCGGGCGTGCCACACACCTAAGAACACAGGAAGAATGATAACCTGTTTAGAAAGCACTATGAAAATGGACAGTGATGCTTTTAACAGAACTGATGGACAGTGGTGGCCTAGTGAGTAGAGCTTTGGGCTATCAACCGGAAGATTGGCGGTTAAAATCCAGGCTCTGCTATACAGCCACTGTTGGGTCCTTGAGCAAGGCCCTTAACCCTGTCTGCTACAGGGGCGCCGTACGATGGCTGACCCTACACTCTGACCCCAGCTTCCAAACAAGCTGGGATATGCGAAGAAAGAATTTTATTGTACTGTACACGTGTTTATGTATATATAACAAATAAAGTATATCTCATCTTAATGAACTGTGCAAACGTCTAAGTCTGGATGTTCTTCAGTTCAATACTACTGCACAGAGCCCTGACCTAAGCACCACTGAATACAACAATACAAATGCTCTTTTGACTGAATGGGCAGAAATTCCCACAGACCTACTTTAAAGTCATGTAAGAAGCCTCAAAAGAGTGGCTGTTCTTCTAGCTGACAAGATCACATAGAGGTCACAACATTTTAATACAATTTGGTTTTGAAACGGGACGTCCAACAAGATCACGGACAGGTGTCCAAATAATTTTGGCCATATAGTGTTAGTATGTGTAGGTGTGTGTGTGCTTACCTGTTTATCTAGGAATTCTCTGGTATCCTTCTCGATGTGACCCTCATACAGGTTGGTGGTGAGACTCATCAGCCCCATTTTAGACAGTCCAAAGTCAGTCAGCTTGATGTGGCCCATAGACGTGATCAACAAACTATCAGACAGAAATGAAAGTGGGACACAGAGGTCAGTGTTTTCATTTACAGAGGGGTGAGGGATCATGAAATAATCTATTCCAAGTCTGTTCTTCCTCCCTAAACATTAAGTGTATCACAAAACATGGTGTTTCATTTTCATCTACCAATTTGTTCTGGTTCCATCAGGAAAGGCAAGGCAGGCCAGGTGTGTACGCAGGCATGATTGGCTATATCTGAGGGGGGGATGACCAAAGCCCTATTATGAATTGGCATCTAGACTGACATTCAAACCCATGTCTCAGTGGTGCTGCACTAAAATAACAGACCCCTATGTCACCCAAGTGCCTAGAAAATATTTATTATATTATAAAATTATAAAGCCGCTTTTGTCTCTTACTTGTTTTAAAATTGACAGAATTAAAAACAGGAACACAGTAGATTTAGAAAATAGTTTTTTTCTGGATTAGGAAACCAAATGTTTATTTATTAGGATTTTTTAGAAAATAGTTTTTTTCTGGATTAGGAAACCAAATGTTTATTTATTAGGATTTTAATGTCATGTTTTACACACTTTGGTTACATTCATGACAGGAACTCATTACACAAGATTCATCCGTTCATGTTTTTGATGTCATGGACAATTTTGTATCTTTAATTTAACTCACCTGCACGTCTTTGGACTGTGGGGGAAAAACCAGAGCTCCTGAAGAAAACCCACACAGACACAGGGAGAACATGCAAACTCCACACAGAAAGGACCCAGGACCTACTTGCTGTGAGGCAACTGTGCTACCCACTGAGCCACAATGCTGACCCAGAAAACCAATCAAAAATCAAAAACTTAAATGTCTTAGTCACAAAGTATTCACGCCCTTAACTCAACTCTTTGTGAAAGCCTCTTTGGCAGCAATTACAGCTGCACATCTTCTTGCACACCTTCTTGGGCACTTTATCCCATTATTCATGGTGAGCATCTGTAAAACTTCAAGTCTATCAACAGATGTTTGATGGGACTTGCCCTAAAGTCACTGCAATATTGTTTTGGCTGTTAAAATATTAACTCTTGCCCCAGTCTGAGTCTGTAAGTGCACAGGTTCCATCCCTCAGTTCCTACCAGTCCTTCTACATTTACATGACATGGTATTTAGGAGACTCTTGTATCCGAAGTGATTCAGGCACTCTCTGGTTAATCAAATACCCTTTACTCAACAGCAACTACTCTTGCCACTTATCCATTAAATCTTGATTTATGTCGTGCTGCTGAGATGGTTATCCATCCAACAGGTTCTCCCATCCATGCTTTGTACTTTTGGAGCTCTTTTGAAGTTACCCATAATTTCTACCTCCCTCACCAAGGCCCCTTTTTGTTTGGATTGCCAAGGCAACATTAGGAAAGGGTTAATTTAAAGCAACACCGACCGTATTACTGAAGTTGATTAAATCAGCATGTCTATTCTGTGTCCTAGCTCCACCGACTCTGGACACAAATAACCATGTCTTACTTATCAGGCTTGAGGTCGCGATGCACCACGCCGTAGTTGTGGATGTACTCCAGAGCTAGGACCGTCTCGGCGAAGTACATGCGTGCCATCTCAACAGGCAGTGCGCCAATGTGCTTCAGCAGCGTAGCACAGTCTCCACCTAACAGAGCAACCACAAACGGTTATAGATCCAGCAGTCTGCTAATAAACAGGTTATACTTAATCTTATTGTTTTTAATTGTCGATATATCTGATAAAGTTGATGAGTTGAAACACTAATGTTTATTAAGCTTGTTACAAAGTGACAGTAACAGATTAGTCATGGTAAACGATGTGACAACTGTAAACATGTGATAACCACAATCTGCTTAAAAAGGAAAATAAACAATTACAGTTGCTAAATGAATTAATCATTTAGTTTTTCTTTGACTGTATAATGTACACCCAAAAACATTCATTTAAAACATTAAGTTGTACTGGTATGAGTGTAGCAGGTGCAGCAGGGTTGTTGGGATTTCAAAACACCTTAAAGTCAATGCTGGAGGAAAATATTACTCAGACAAAAATATAATAATATAAATGTTGTGATACTGTGAAACTGGTATTATTTTTTGACATCATCCAACATGTTTGCATGAGACGCTCGGGGTACACTAACATATCCGCCACAGTTTATACTGGGGTAGTTTGCAGTTAATAGAGGCAGAATGCAGTTTATACTGGGTTAGTATGCAGTATGTACCACGGCAGTATGCAGTTTATACTGGGGCAGTATGTAGTTTATACTGGGGCAGTACGCACAAGGTCAGTATGCAGTTTATACTGGGGTAGTATGCAGTATATACTGGGGCAGTATAGTTTATACTGGGATAGTACACACAAGGTCAGTATGCAGTTTATACTGGGGTAGTATGCAGTATATACTGGGGCAGTATGTAGTTTATACTGGGATAGTATGCAGTATGTATCAGGTCAGTATGCAGTTTATACTGGGGTAGTATGTAGTTTATACTGGGGTAGTATGCAGTATGTATCAGGTCAGTATGCAGTTTATACTGGGGTAGTATGCAGTATGTATCAGGTCAGTATGCAGTTTATACTGGGGTAGTATGCAGTATGTATCAGGTCAGTATGCAGTTTATACTGGGGTAGTGTGCAGTATGTATCAGGTCAGTATGCAGTATATACTGGGGTAGTGTGCAGTATGTATCAGGTCAGTATGCAGTTTATACTGGGGTAGTATGCAGTATGTATCAGGTCAGTATGCAGTTTATACTGGGGTAGTATGCAGTATGTATCAGGTCAGTATGCAGTTTATACTGGGGTAGTATGTAGTTTATACTGGGGTAGTATGCAGTATGTATCAGGTCAGTATGCAGTTTATACTGGGGTAGTATGCAGTATGTATCAGGTCAGTATGCAGTATATACTGGGTAGTATGTAGTATGTATCAGGTCAGTATGCAGTTTATACTGGGGTAGTATGCAGTATGTATCAGGTCAGTATGCAGTTTATACTGGGGTAGTATGCAGTATGTATCAGGTCAGTATGCAGTTTATACTGGGGTAGTATGTAGTATGTATCAGGTCAGTATGCAGTATATACTGGGGTAGTGTGCAGTATGTATCAGGTCAGTATGCAGTTTATACTGGGGTAGTATGCAGTATGTATCAGGTCAGTATGCAGTTTATACTGGGGTAGTATGTAGTATGTATCAGGTCAGTATGCAGTTTATACTGGGGTAGTATGCAGTATGTATCAGGTCAGTATGCAGTTTATACTGGGGTAGTATGCAGTATGTATCAGGTCAGTATGCAGTTTATACTGGGGTAGTATGTAGTATGTATCAGGTCAGTATGCAGTATATACTGGGGTAGTGTGCAGTATGTATCAGGTCAGTATGCAGTTTATACTGGGGTAGTATGCAGTATGTATCAGGTCAGTATGCAGTTTATACTGGGGTAGTATGCAGTATGTATCAGGTCAGTATGCAGTTTATACTGGGGTAGTGTGCAGTATGTATCAGGTCAGTATGCAGTTTATACTGGGGTAGTATGCAGTATGTATCAGGTCAGTATGCAGTATATACTGGGTAGTATGCAGTATATACTGGGGCAGTATGTAGTTTATACTGGGGTAGTGTGCAGTATGTATCAGGTCAGTATGCAGTTTATACTGGGGTAGTATGTAGTTTATACTGGGGTAGTATGCAGTATGTATCAGGTCAGTATGCAGTTTATACTGGGGTAGTATGCAGTATGTATCAGGTCAGTATGCAGTATATACTGGGTAGTATGTAGTATGTATCAGGTCAGTATGCAGTTTATACTGGGGTAGTATGCAGTATGTATCAGGTCAGTATGCAGTTTATACTGGGGTAGTATGCAGTATGTATCAGGTCAGTATGCAGTTTATACTGGGGTAGTATGCAGTATGTATCAGGTCAGTATGCAGTTTATACTGGGGTAGTATGCAGTATGTATCAGGTCAGTATGTAGTTTATACTGGGGTAGTATGTAGTATGTATCAGGTCAGTATGCAGTATATACTGGGGTAGTGTGCAGTATGTATCAGGTCAGTATGCAGTTTATACTGGGGTAGTATGCAGTATGTATCAGGTCAGTATGCAGTTTATACTGGGGTATTATGCAGTATGTATCAGGTCAGTATGCAGTTTATACTGGGGTAGTATGCAGTATGTATCAGGTCAGTATGCAGTTTATACTGGGGTAGTATGCAGTATGTATCAGGTCAGTATGCAGTTTATACTGGGGTAGTATGCAGTATGTATCAGGTCAGTATGCAGTTTATACTGGGGTAGTATGCAGTATGTATCAGGTCAGTATGCAGTTTATACTGGGGTAGTGTGCAGTATGTATCAGGTCAGTATGCAGTTTATACTGGGGTAGTATGCAGTATGTATCAGGTCAGTATGCAGTTTATACTGGGGTAGTGTGCAGTATGTATCAGGTCAGTATGTAGTTTATACTGGGGTAGTATGCAGTTTATACTGGGGTAGTATGCAGTATGTATCAGGTCAGTATGCAGTTTATACTGGGGTAGTATGCAGTATGTATCAGGTCAGTATGCAGTTTATACTGGGGTAGTGTGCAGTATGTATCAGGTCAGTATGCAGTTTATACTGGGGTAGTGTGCAGTATGTATCAGGTCAGTATGCAGTATATACTGGGGTAGTGTGCAGTATGTATCAGGTCAGTATGCAGTTTATACTGGGGTAGTATGCAGTATGTATCAGGTCAGTATGCAGTTTATACTGGGGTAGTATGCAGTATGTATCAGGTCAGTATGCAGTTTATACTGGGGTAGTATGCAGTATGTATCAGGTCAGTATGCAGTTTATACTGGGGTAGTATGCAGTATGTATCAGGTCAGTATGCAGTTTATACTGGGGTAGTATGCAGTATGTATCAGGTCAGTATGCAGTTTATACTGGGGTAGTATGCAGTATGTATCAGGTCAGTATGCAGTTTATACTGGGGTAGTGTGCAGTATGTATCAGGTCAGTATGCAGTTTATACTGGGGTAGTATGCAGTATGTATCAGGTCAGTATGCAGTTTATACTGGGGTAGTGTGCAGTATGTATCAGGTCAGTATGTAGTTTATACTGGGGTAGTATGCAGTTTATACTGGGGTAGTATGCAGTATGTATCAGGTCAGTATGCAGTTTATACTGGGGTAGTATGCAGTATGTATCAGGTCAGTATGCAGTTTATACTGGGGTAGTATGCAGTATGTATCAGGTCAGTATGCAGTTTATACTGGGGTAGTATGCAGTATGTATCAGGTCAGTATGCAGTTTATACTGGGGTAGTATGCAGTATGTATCAGGTCAGTATGCAGTTTATACTGGGGTAGTATGCAGTATGTATCAGGTCAGTATGCAGTTTATACTGGGGTAGTATGCAGTATGTATCAGGTCAGTATGCAGTTTATACTGGGGTAGTGTGCAGTATGTATCAGGTCAGTATGCAGTATATACTGGGGTAGTGTGCAGTATGTATCAGGTCAGTATGCAGTTTATACTGGGGTAGTATGCAGTATGTATCAGGTCAGTATGCAGTTTATACTGGGGTAGTATGCAGTATGTATCAGGTCAGTATGCAGTTTATACTGGGGTAGTATGCAGTATGTATCAGGTCAGTATGCAGTTTATACTGGGGTAGTATGCAGTATGTATCAGGTCAGTATGCAGTTTATACTGGGGTAGTATGCAGTATGTATCAGGTCAGTATGCAGTATATACTGGGTAGTATGTAGTATGTATCAGGTCAGTATGCAGTTTATACTGGGGTAGTATGCAGTATGTATCAGGTCAGTATGCAGTTTATACTGGGGTAGTATGCAGTATGTATCAGGTCAGTATGCAGTTTATACTGGGGTAGTATGCAGTATGTATCAGGTCAGTATGCAGTTTATACTGGGGTAGTATGCAGTATGTATCAGGTCAGTATGCAGTTTATACTGGGGTAGTATGCAGTATGTATCAGGTCAGTATGCAGTTTATACTGGGGTAGTATGCAGTATGTATCAGGTCAGTATGCAGTTTATACTGGGGTAGTATGCAGTATGTATCAGGTCAGTATGCAGTTTATACTGGGGTAGTGTGCAGTATGTATCAGGTCAGTATGCAGTTTATACTGGGGTAGTATGCAGTATGTATCAGGTCAGTATGCAGTTTATACTGGGGTAGTGTGCAGTATGTATCAGGTCAGTATGTAGTTTATACTGGGGTAGTATGCAGTTTATACTGGGGTAGTATGCAGTATGTATCAGGTCAGTATGCAGTTTATACTGGGGTAGTATGTAGTTTATACTGGGGTAGTGTGCAGTATGTATCAGGTCAGTATGCAGTTTATACTGGGGTAGTGTGCAGTATGTATCAGGTCAGTATGCAGTTTATACTGGGGTAGTGTGCAGTATGTATCAGGTCAGTATGCAGTATATACTGGGGTAGTGTGCAGTATGTATCAGGTCAGTATGCAGTTTATACTGGGGTAGTATGCAGTATGTATCAGGTCAGTATGCAGTTTATACTGGGGTAGTATGCAGTATGTATCAGGTCAGTATGCAGTTTATACTGGGGTAGTATGCAGTATGTATCAGGTCAGTATGCAGTTTATACTGGGGTAGTATGCAGTATGTATCAGGTCAGTATGCAGTTTATACTGGGGTAGTATGCAGTATGTATCAGGTCAGTATGCAGTATATACTGGGTAGTATGTAGTATGTATCAGGTCAGTATGCAGTTTATACTGGGGTAGTATGCAGTATGTATCAGGTCAGTATGCAGTTTATACTGGGGTAGTATGCAGTATGTATCAGGTCAGTATGCAGTTTATACTGGGGTAGTATGCAGTATGTATCAGGTCAGTATGCAGTTTATACTGGGGTAGTATGCAGTATGTATCAGGTCAGTATGCAGTTTATACTGGGGTAGTATGCAGTATGTATCAGGTCAGTATGCAGTTTATACTAGGGCAGTATGTAGTTTATACTGCGGCAGTATGCAGTATATACTAGGGCAGTATGTAGTTTATACTGGGGCAGTACACACAAGGTCAGTATGCAGTTTATACTGGGGTAGTATGCAGCATGTACCAGGTCAGTATGCAGTTTATACTGGGGCAGTATGTAGTTTATACTGGGGCAATGTGCAGTATATACCAGGTCAGTATACAGTTAATAGGGGGCAGTATGCAGTATATACTGGGGCACTATTTCTACCTTCACTGACCAGCCAGGAACTTGGGTGAGGGAAAAAAATAAAATAATTGAATCAGTTTATTCATATAGATTTAATTAACAAGGCAGTGGTAGCTCAGCGGTTAAGGTTCTTTGAGCAGAAGGTAGCTGGTTAATGTCTCACACATGTCTGACTGCCACAGTTGGGCCCTTGAGCAAGGCCTTTAACAATCAGTTGCTTGAACTGTACATGGAAAGCAGCTTTGAACAGACGTGTCTGCTAAATGCTGTAAATAAAACAAGTAATGCAGTGTGATGAATGATTTATCCCAAAAGCCTGAACCAACTTTATTAGCATTAGCTATCTAACAGGTTTTAACCAGATGCGTGTGTGTGTGTGTGTGTTTCTCACCCTCCACATACTCCATGACCATGCAGAGGTGTCTGCGTGTCTCGAAGGAACAGAACATGCTGACGACGAAAGGGTTTTCTGCGAATGTGAGGATGTCTCTCTCCACGAAGGCCTGTTGGATCTGGTTCCTCAAAATAAGGTTCTGCTTGTTTATCTTCTTCATGGCAAAACGCTGACGAGTCTCACGATGTCGCACCAGGTACACAGCACTGCACACACACACACACACACACACACACATATTTAAGCAGAAGCAGGTATTGAAGGACCCTGTAGCTCAGGACCATGCAGAAGTAAATCTAGGCTCTGCACCTATCAAAGAAGTGTGGTGGATAAATGCTGTTTTTTTACCCGTATGCACCGTTGCTGATGAGTTTGATGGTCTGAAAATCAGCTTCACCGGGCGGCTTCACCATCTTTATCTTTCCCTGAAAGAAACAATGAATCAGCTGAAATGCACAACAGGTAGATCTGAACATCTTATCAGATTTTACTGACAGGTATTGAGGCAAATGAAAAAAATTTTTTAACCCTTTGATGCACAACCTGGGTCAAAAGTGACCCAACTGAGTTTTTATTTTCTACATCTTTGCAATAAATTTATTTCGTCATTCAAGCTTCCATGAATTTTTCAATTAACTTGTTTTTGATCATCACAAATCCTTATTTCAGTTTTATATTTTTTGCTTTTTTAATAAAAATCATTTTTGTATCACTACCCTTCTAATGCACAACATGGGTCAAAAATGACCCTTATGTATTTACTATGGAAGAAAACTACTGACAGAAACTACTGACATTTGTAAATGTCTGTAGTCAAAAACATATTTACTGATCTTTTGAAAGACAACCAAAGATTAGGCTCTTGAATCTTGAATATGTCCAATACTATTTGCTTGCTAGCTGTTTACATATTCTAGTATAGATAGCTTTTATTAGCTAAGACAGCAAATACATGAATAACTGACTAATGTGCATATGAAAATATTCTTGAATGGATGAATATGGGTCATTTTTGACCCACGTTGTGCATTAGAAGGGGTTTGCTTAGCTTGTGCATCAAAGGGTTAAAACAGTGGTAAATCTACCCAGGAGTGGCTGGATATATTCAAGAAATAATAAAAAAGTTTTACCTCTGTAGAATCATCAGTCTCTGGAGTGAGCGGTCCCTCACTGTCATAGCTTTCCAGATTAACCACGTCTAAAAAAAAAGAGAAACCCAGAGTCAGTAAAAGTTCCTGTATTTAACAGTTACTGCAAATCAACTCATTTTTAAAGCATTCAGCGCTCAATGAGTCCTTAAAACCACTTAATGCTTAAACGTTACATTAACGTGTTTTTTATTTCATTTTCATTAATCGCTTTATCCACCAGGACAACACTTTGCACATGGCATGAAAACCCTGGACCCTCGACCATCTCCTCTACCCTCAGACACAGCCAATTATGTGGCTGGGCTGGCCAATAGCACTGCTGAGACTCGAATCTGGATCTCAGAGGTGGTGGGCCAGCGTAACAGAAAGCATAAAAATTGGACCAAAATTGGCAAATCATTAAGCTTTTAAAAGTATTAACAAATAAGCTTTACTTGGTAAATTGGCAAAAATTAAACAAATACACTTTCAAGACCTTAACCACTCATTCTCTCTGCCACTGTGTGTACTTCATTTGTATATCACTGGAATTAATTTGTTTCATTTTCATGTTTCATCACTCCTTTATTCTGGTGGGTTTGGTTTTCAGAATCACTGGGCGCAATGCAGTAACACACCCCGGACAGGAGGCCAAGTTCCCTCATTAACTCGGACATGTCAATCATGTCTGCATGCAAATGACATGCAAATGAGATCAAAGACATCAATGCAAAAACATCAAAGAAACAAAAGTTGTGTGGCGTATTAAATCAAGATTGGAGTCACACGGTGATGCTCCAGATGTGTTTCTTTGAAAAGCTGTTGAGGAATACAACAGTAACTGCATCTCAGCCATGAGTAAGCAAAGTTGTATTTGAGGAGCCTTTTTAGCTACTACTACTACTACTACTACTTATTAGATTATGTAACATAATTTAACCTTTGACCCCGCCTCTTCGTTAGTTATTATTATTAAATTTAGACTTTACTGTGTCCACATACGTACAGGTATATGTATGCATATACTGTATATATCTTTACTAAGTTCAGTGAAAATCCCAAAGTTTCACTTCATGCTAAAGTAAAATTCTTTTGGATGGTCAGCTGTAATTCAAGAATCACCTAAATTTAGGTCTGTCATGAATTAAAACATGCTGGAACACAGCCGACACAGGTGACACTGTTCACGGTCAAGCAAGCTAGCTTAGAGCGTTTTCTGTGTAATAAAGAATAAAGCCTGCTTCTCAAAATCCACACCCTAAAGCTTGACTACTGTCTGTAGTGTTCTGCCTGAGTGTTTATTCATTTATTTATCTTTAGTAGCCACCCACGTTATTCTGATCAAGGTCATGGTGGGTCCGCAGGCATTAAGCAACATTAGGAGAAAGAATTAAATGCTGTGTTCAGTTCAGTGTGTTGTATTATTCAGTGCTTTTGTGCTCTCACCCTCCAGAGGGTCTCTGGTCAGGCCCAGCTGGCTGATAATGTAGCGTGGAATATCTGTTTTCATCAAGTGTCCCTCTTTGGCGTGGTCCTCCGCCGCCTCCATCAGGAGGTAAAACTCTGCTGGGTTGAACTCCTAAAACACGGGGAGGGCGGGGAATGTCAGTCGCTTTATCCTGGTCAAAGCTTCATCAGGCACAAGGCAGGAATACCCTGGGCAGGGTGCCAATCTATTGGAGATAGACTCAGTCACACCCCCCCCACCCCACCTGAGATACAGCCGATCATGCCTGTGTAGATGCCCGGCAGTTCATCTGGGTGAACTTTGCCCCAGTTTGCCGCTCGCCTCTCAAAGCGCCTCCAGTGAGACGAACTGTTTGATATGACGCGGTAAAAGCGACTCAGGCCATACAAACAAAGCTTAAAATGACTTATTGTACTAAAACAACGAGTGAGGAATTTCATTAGTGGAGAGAATTTATGATCAGTAATAATTAAGAGAAGTTTAGTGTTTCTGTGTCGATCTTTTAATACATTAAACCATGTTAAGCTTTTTTTTTAATGATAAGCGCTTTAGAATCTCTCAGAGAAGCTGATTCTCACAATTTCTCAGAACCTCGAGCTGTAACACCAGTTTAAAAGTGAAACAGTGAGGAAAATCCTAATAAACACAGATACACGTGGAGCTTTCAGACTGGATCTGACGGTTATTCCACACAAATGCAGATTCGTCTCATATTCACACTTTGATGACTTTTACTGCACCTTTCAAGCTGAGCGCTGAACAAAGTGGCAGTTTGTACAGAGGCCTGCAGCTCCTTATGCTAATGCGCCCTTAGCGTAATAGGTCACTGCACCACCCGAGCGTCCACTCAAATTCATGTCATGACTTACTTACTTATCTTATTGAATTTTGAATTCTTGGCAAGATGTTTAAGGCTAAATATTGAATATAGGTTGATAGTTGATGGGTTCGATCCCCAGGTGGGGCGGTCCGAGTCCTTTCTGTGCAGAGTTTGCATGTTCTCCCCGTGTCTGCGTGGGTTTCCTACGGATGTTCCGGTTTTCTCCCACAGTCCAAAAACATGCAGCCAGGCTAATTGGCGACACTGAATTGTCCTATAGGTATCTAGCCGCTAGGATGTATAAACCAGTGCATTGTAGTGCCGGTACCAAGCCCGAATAAATAGGAAGGGGTTGTGTCAGGAAGGGCACCCGGCGTAAAAACTGTGCCAAATCAATAATGCGGATCACGATCCGCCGGCGACCCCTAACAGGAGCAGCCGAGGAAATAGATAGATAGATAGTTAGGACTGCTCTTCTCTAGAGTCCCTTGTCTAATTCACTAGTATTTGAGCCACAGTCTGTGACTGCTGCTGGTTATTCATGCTTCCAGTGGTGAAAAAACAGCGTTTGATAAAAAAGTATCAGGGGTTTTTCATTAGGCTTAATGCCGCGCTCAGACAGAGTGATACAGACTCCACATTACACCCCCACTGCTAAAGGAACAACTAGCATGTGTTTCATTGACAGTCTACACTGATTTGCTAATAAGTGATACGCACTCGCAGGAAATGATTTGGACGTTCAATCTAAATGCAAATGTAATTACAGACGTGTTCTCTTCAGTCTGCTCTGTACTCTGACTTACAGTAATACCAGTCCATAAATTACTCTTCCTAAACTCAAAATGAGGGGAAATGCCTCTGAGAAAATGTGATTTTTGGGATAGAGCCGGATTTCACTGAGGAAGGAGCCTGAACACAAAACGATTAAATGAGAGGAGAATGAGTTTCAGCAGCTACCTGTAATGCAAACTCTCATGTGTGTCAATACACTAGCGCTGGCTGTTATAACCGAAACGACACTGTTTGCTGAACCGTGCACAGTATGTGACTCAGTCGCTTCTGATTGGCAGTGTGGGATCAGGAGGGATTCCCACTGCTTCATCACTTGACCATGCTGGGTCTCATCAGTTACAGACAAGGCGCCTTCTCAAGAAATCAGGCTGTTTCTAAAAATAAAAATGAAAATGAGAGAACTCGGCATGTAACAGACCTCATTTTGTGAGGTGAGAGGGACAAAAAAGACCAGATGTTTAATACAACACTGTAACAGGGCGCATTCACATGAGAAGCGTTTTGCCACGGCGCTAATTGCCGCTTTGCTCAGCACTGGGCTTGATTGGTGCGGTGAAATATCATCAAAGTGCAACATGACTCAAATATTCACTTTAAAACTTGTGTTATAGCTCAGGGTGCTAAAAAATGCTGAGAATGAGCTTTTCCCAGAGAGTCTAACACGCTTATAAACAATGCTGCTCCTACTAGATGGGATGGTAACCTGGCGTGTTTGCACCAAAAATGTCCAGAACTTACAACAGACTTTATCACAGACTGGACTGAACAATGAAGAACTTTCAGTTCAATTAATTCTGTGCTTGTATGATTTGTGTAAATCCTATTTATTTAAAGTATCCTTCAGGCCACCCAAGAAGGATGGGGGTCCCTGCTGAGTCTGGTTCCTCTCAAGGTTTCTTCCTGTAATTTTAAGGGAGTTTTTCCTTGCCACTGTCGCCCTCGGTTTGCTTAAAAGGGGGTTTTGGTCTGTTGGTCCTGGATTCTGTAAAGTTGCTTTGAGACGATGTCCATTATGAAAAAAATTTACATGGTTTAATGCATTAAAAGAACGACACAGGAACACTACAATTCTCTTAATTATTACTGCTCATAAGTTCTCTCCACTAATGAAATTCCTCTCGTTTTAATACAATAAGTCAAGTTAAGCTTTGTTTATGTTAAGCCTCAATTGTTCTGCCTGAGTCGCTTTTACCGCAATATATGAAACAGTTCGTCTCATTGGAGGAGCTTTGAAAAAATCAGCCAAACTGGGCCAAAATTCAATCAGGTCAAGCAGCACCGCCACACTCCATATGAAACAACAACACTGCCAGCACAAACGTGGTTTTGCCACTTCTCATGTGAATGCGCTCTAACAGGGCGGGTGGTGCCTCGGCACTGAAGTGCCAGGTGAAGCCCCAAACCTGCAATAACTAAAAACGAACCCAAGTGCAGGATGCTCATTTAAGGTAGAACAATACTGTGGCTAAAAAAGGACAAAAAGGGAATTCATGTAAATAAATAATGTGGCCATAATAACAGAAACAAAGTAACAAACAAAAAACACAAAAACATCTGCAGCACATAATGGAGAAAGTGGACAGAACAGAAACAGTGTAGAACTGAGAACTGGCTGTCACAATATGGCAAACTGCTCAAAACACCTGCAACAACCAAGTTCTCAAAAAAGAGGGGTTTACAAAATATTTAATACCAAGAACTAAAAGTGCAAACCTCATTCACAAAAAATTGTAAAAAAAAATAATTCTTTTAAATCTTTTTCAAACTGATAAATGTAGAGAGAAAAGATTTCCAATGTTTTTTAATGAACAGTGTATTTTTGTCAATTCAGAATTTAATACCTTTAACACATTAAAAAAAGTTGGGATAGAGGCGTGTTTATCACTGTGTTACATTAACTGTGTCTACTGAGTGCCGACCAGGCCTCTTATTTATTCACTTACTTACTTTCGCTCTCACACTGGCTGTTTCTAATCACTTTTTGCATCTAATTACTCATTTATTTAAACAATACAGCAAAATCTCTCCCTCACCAAACATTCCAGGAGTCGTGCAGGGCGAGAGATGATGAATAGCAGCTTCTTCACCAGGTCTGTGATGAAGGTCAGCTCAGAACTCTCCGAGCGCTCATAGGCCTGAGAGACAGAGAAAAAAGACATTTATTTAGATGGATGATATTTTGCTCTTACAGTAAAACGAAACGAATAGAAAAAGAAAACAACAGTAAAAAGCAAAAGCTAAAGATGAAAATCTATGGAGAAAGCTCAGGCCCTTAGACACAAACACAAAAGCAGAGCAAGACCAAACAGGCTACATGTTCTAGATGTGAACTGTTTCTGGTTTGTCTTTAGGCAAAAGAAACTGTTTCATGTAGTTGTATTGTCGTCACCTCATGTCACTACGCTGTCATTGCTTTGTGATGGTAAGCTGCACAGGCGAGTCAGCTTTCTCCAATTTAATGTGGTTCAGTTGCTCCTTTTCTGTTCTGTCCGTCTCGTACACTTGCTCAGTGGTTGTCATCTTCCTCCATGAGGTTCTTGGCAGTTTTCTAATGCACTTGATCTCAAAAGCCTGACTAGGTGCTGACTGATGCTCTAATTTATTGCAAAGTTTTCATACTTGAAACCATGTCTTAATTTGGCTTCATTGTGTTTGGAAAAACTACACTTCACTTACATAAAAAGCTCATTATCATGGCCATAAGAGATGCAACCGTTCAGCAGCAGCGTTCAGACGAGGCTGTTGCATTAAAACAATGCTCGATTAGTATTAAGGAGCCTAATGTGTGCCAAGGAAACACTGCGTTCTCCACTCTATTACATCACCAGCACTAGAGGAACTGCTTTCAAGAGACGAGTTGCGTCCATGAATTCATGTTGTTTGCATTTGATTATGACTCTACTGTCTTTAATGTGCTGTCCAGTCTCTAGTCATTTCAGGGTTGGACTATTACAACTCCCTCCTGGCAGCTCCTCACATGTCCACTATCAGACCGCTGTTCTTTTCACCGGCTTGCCCACGAAGCCAAAAACTGACCAGCCCCGATCTACCCTAGAGAAGTTATCAAACTCTGTTTTGTACCATATTCAGCAGCAAGACAGAGCTGTTACTTATTCCTGGTTCTGTGTGGAGTTTGCATGTTCTCCCCGTGTCTGCATGGGTTTACTCCGGGTGCTCCGGTTTTCTTCCCAGAGTCCAAAGACATGCAAGTAATGGTTAATTGGAGATTGGACTAAATTGTCCAAGACTGTGTTCGATATAACCTTGTGAAGTGATGAACCTTGTGTCATGAGTACCTAACGTTCCTGTCATGAATGTAACCAAGTGTCTTAGTAACTCCCAGATCAAATCATCTGACAATGTACGCAACCTCTGTGTTTTCCTGGACAGCCAGTGTCCTACTGTACTAATGTAGCCAACATGACAACATCATGCCGGTTTTTCCTCTAAAACATTAAGAAGATTCGGTCATCTCGTTCCATCGAAGCCACTCAGATTCTTGTCCAGTCACTTGTAATCTCACAGTTGGACTACTGCAACTCCCTTCTGGCACATGCTCCTATGTCCACTAATAAATCCTAGCAAATTATTTAAAATGCAGATGCCCGGCTGGTTTTAACCAACCTAAACACTGCCACATCACCCCACTGCTGCGTTCTCTTCACTGGCTTCCTGTAGCTGCACGCATTCAGTTTAAAACACTGATGCTCGCCTGCAAAGCCAAAAATGGACCAGCCCCAAACTACCTTGAGAACTCGTCACACCTCGCTTTGTACCACGCAACCTCCGAGCCACTAGTCTCGCTCACCTTAGTTCTCCACCCAAAACTCGAGGAAGCAGAGCATCAGCATCAAGCCTCTTTTCTGTACTAGCACCCAAGTGGTGGAACAAGCTTCTGTCTCAGTCTTAGTCTCTCACTGTCTTTAAAAGACGATTAAAAACCTTTATCACCTCTTTACTAAGCACTTAAGCTGAGAACTAATATGCGCTTTAAAATACTTTGTTTTAACAGGGTTTTAGCAGATTTGCATCCTTGAACTGTTGTCTACTTAAACTAGAGTAAGGTAATATTAATGTGGAAGTTTTTCACTCTGGATAAGAGCGTCTGCTAAATGCCAAAATGTAAATGTAAATGCTCCCTTTAAGTCATAAGTCTAGCTCATCTTGATACACCAATCAGAAGACAGGCATCCATGCTATTCTCTTATTAGCACCAAGGTCGTAGAACAAACTTTCCGTCTGTTTAAACAGCTTCAAAAGACGATTAAAGACTTTTAGGCACCCAGGTAGTGCAGTGGGATTCCGTTAGCACACCAGCGCCGAGATTCTGAACTCCTCTGTTCGAAACTCGGCGTTGCCACCGGTCGGCTGGGCGCCATCTAGCAAGCATAATTGGCAGTGCCTGCAACAGACTCTAATTGGCAACCATGTCTACTATGGCGGGATGACTGGACTATGTGGGTGGGGTCTTCCAACGCTGTGCAAGGACCCCGATTTAGCAGATAGAGGCGTCTGTGCAGAATGCATGGGTGAAAAAGAAAGGCCGCTAGGACTGTGCACAGGTCGGAGGAGGCGTGAGCAGGAAATATCCCTTCCTTGAATGCAATCAGGGATTCCCAGCAGTGGAAGACAAATTGACTACACTAAATAGGGAGAAAAAAGAGGAGAAAATGCATCAATAAATAGAAAAAACACCTCTATTACATCTTTACTTTTTTTTTATGCATTTTTCTCCCCATTTTTCCTCCTGATTTGCATCCAATTTGTCTTCCGCTGCTGACAAGCACGTCGCTGCCCACGCCTTCTTTACACGTGTACAGCCCTCGTCTTCTCGTCCCTGCTTCCTGCACAGGCGTCTCTTCTGCCAATCAGGGTCCTTACACAGTGTATGAAGACCCACCCACCCACACATAGTCCGGTCCCCACCCTGCAGATACGGTGGCCAATTTGTATCTGCTGCAGGCACTGTCAATTATGCACGCTAGATGGCGCCCAGCCGACCGGTGGCAACACCGAGCCTTGAACCCAGGAGTTCAGAAGCTCGGTGCTGGTGCGTCAGCGGAATATCCCGCTGCGCCACCTGGGCGCCCCATCTTTACTATCTTTATTAATCTAGAATGAATCTAGGGTTCCAACTGATTTGTGTTCTTACATTGGTCTCTATTTGTACTAGAGTAAGAAAATGTTTACTGAGGAAGCGCTTCTGTGAGTTGCTCTGTATGAGAGTGTCTGCTAAATGCAGCAAATGTAAATATAGAGATTTCATAGCATTCCCTGCAACTTTAAAACCAAAACGACACCTGTGGGTAACGTCTGTTAGCATAGCACGCCGCCGCTAAATGTTACAGATACAGAATGACACTCACATCATCCAGGAGTTTTTCCAGGTTCTCCTGGAGCTCACAGAAGTAGACGGTGGTAATGAGAGCCTCCTGGGATTTGTGCAGGCAGTCACGGGCCAGCTCAATGATCTGATGGTGAATAAAGCTCAGGACCCCGTCAGCCAGGGGCAGCACGCTCTCGGGAGAGAAGGACTTGATGAAATCTTTTAACCGTCCCTCCATCTGAGCCGTCGCCTGTCAGAAAGACAAAACAATGATTC
The DNA here is from genome assembly GCF_030014385.1 of Trichomycterus rosablanca. Lineage (NCBI taxonomy): Eukaryota > Metazoa > Chordata > Actinopteri > Siluriformes > Trichomycteridae > Trichomycterus > Trichomycterus rosablanca. The sequence goes on along the minus strand of NC_085989.1, from coordinate 45,714,605 downwards.
AGATGTATTTATTACAACCTCATTACAATCTTCTTTTGTGATTGAAGGTTTGTGATGGAACGTTTTGTATTATCTGTGTAGGGAATCACTGATGTCTGTACCTTTGGGAAGCGCTCTTTGTACACATGGTTCATCATCACTATCTCGTTATCATGGCAGGATGCAGATCGGCCCGGACTGCACAAGACAAACATGAAATAATTCAATCCAGCACAATAAAAATGGAGATCTTTTTTTCCCCAAACCATTCAATCCATCACGCCACAGTCCTTAATGCTGGATTGTGAGACTATCGGGTGTTTTTACTTCTCTACAAGCTGCAACAGGGAAGAATGTGAATATGACTGAGAGGGGAGACAGGACCAATCAGCTCCCAGTCACAGATGGCTGGTAATCTTGGGGTACAAACATGCACTCTCAGAATGAGTAAATGCTTTATTATTGTGCCACTTGAGAGTGGGTAGACAATCCATGCAAACCATATAACAGGACTTTGTATTAAAGCTACTGCTGCAAGACTTTGTTGGATAAAGAAGTGGTCGAGTTGGCTTATCAGACAGATAACGACATGCGGGTCCGTTACCATTCGTGAGGCATTTTAGAAATAAAATTTGGCGCACTATTAGGCAGGTCTTAAAAAACTCTGGGTTTATTGCATAAAACAAATCTAAAACTCTCCCCGTCTTTTTTACCCCGACTCAAAACATTAATGTTAAACCTACATTAGCATTCCCAAGATTTTGGATAAACACGGCGGCTCCAAAGAACCGAAAACTAGACAGAGATTTTAGGTAAAAGCTGGAGATTTGGAAGTAATGTCCTGGTGTATAGATCATCTTCCTAAAGAAGTAGCAAATCACACTGGAAATGTTTTATTTTCTATTAATATCTGACAACTAGTAAAAAGTTTCTGTTTTACACTTTTCTTGATTTTAAAACAATGTTTTTAATCATAAATCTCAAACCTCTAAACTTTGTAACCACTATTTGGAGACCAAAATGTGCAGACTGCAATGAATGTTCCTTCATAGTCACATGACCTAAACACCACTGAGAATTAACTGGTGCATTTAAAGGCGAGAACTAAGTAGCATCACATGATGCTCTTTGGAATGTTGTTAAATGATAGTGGGAGAACATGGATCATTTGTCTATACTGGTTATATGAACTATAATAAAAACATATTACACTGAATGGGTACCGAATGTTTGAACTGATGCCCTCAGGTACAGGCAAATCAAAACTAGGACTAATAGACTGAGAGACAGTTTTTACAACAGGGCCATAGCTCTGTTACACACAAACATGTGACACAACATGTGTCATTCAACGGGTATTGTGCAATTGCAATTTCATTTCACTTTAATGGGACATGTGCAACTTATAATTTAAATTTAAACTGGACATTTATTGCATATGTGCAATAGCTTCTTTTCCTGCTTCGGTTTTGTTTAAGTGCTTTTTTTATATTTATATTTGTATATACTAGTACTATTGTTTGCTGTTGTTGTTTTTCCTTGCACCGAGAGGTGGGGGTTGTATTTCAATTTCGTTGTGTAAGTGTACAAGTACAATGTGCAATGACAATAAATGATTCGTATTCGTATTCGTATATAACATGCCGCTCAGGTGGAACAGCGGTAAAGTACGCTAGCAACCAGAGCTGGGATTCCAAATACATCGTATCGAATCTCAGCTCTGCCATCCGGCTGGGCTGGACGGCTGCATGAACAACGATTGGCCTGTTGTTCATCCAGGTAGGGAGCCAGATGGGGACCTCATAACTGATGCAATTACGACCTCTGCTGGCTGGTTGATGGCGTCTGCACCGAGTCGAGGAACAATGCTGATCAGGGTGTGGCTCTCTGTGCACAGAGATGATTTACATATGAACTCAACAGGTGCAGGTGAAAAAAATGCAGTCGGTTACTGCTCACGTATCGGAGGGGACGTGGGTCAGTTCGCTCTCCTCAATCAGTAGAGAGGAAGCATAATGCAAACATGCAAACAATCGGTAGAAAAAGAGGAGAAAATGTGTAAAAAAAACAAAAAACATATAACATCAACATGTTATAGTATCAAAGTATTAAATAAAAGCATTCAATTGGTTATTGAAATGTTAAATTTGAGAAAAATGCTAAACTGAAGTGTTTTACTAGTGATCGTAGACTGTAGGTGTCCGTGTACCTGAGACTGCGTGAGCGGGGTCGTGTGTGTGGCGAGCTCCTCCCCCCATCGTCGTCAGTGATGCTCTCTGTGCTGCCGAAGTGTTTGGGGATGAAGAGCAGCTCGTCCATGGAGGGCTGATAAGACAGCTGATGGAGACGCTCCTGAGACGAACTGGATGACTGAAACACGGAGAGACAGAGACACAGATGTGTCAGACGGAGATTAGATGATTCAGTGAGTGATTATGATGCTCTGATTAAATCTGCTTCATTCATTCTCCATGATGTGTTTTTAATCAATGATGAGGGGCAGCGGCAGTGCAGGTGGTGCACCTACACAGCTCTTCATCATCATCATCATCTTTATTATCATCTTATACACGTGCATATAATAAACTCATCAGTGTTTATCATTACGCAAAGCTCTTAAAATCAAGAATCATTAGTTATACAACAGCTTTATTAGTATAACCAGTACCAGTAAGTACAGGATGTGCTCTAGCTTTCCTTTAAGCTAATCTACATGCCAAAAATATGTGGACACCTATTCAATTCAGTTGTTTTAGCCAGACTCTTTGCAAATCCATAGATCCAAATGTGTGGGGACAGTTTGCGGAAGAAAGGTCCTTCACTGTTCCAGCATGATTGTGCCCACTGTGCTCAATGCTAGATCAGTCAGGACATGGTCTGGGGAGTCTGGTGTGAGGAACTCGGGTGGTCCGACCTCAAACAGCAAAACGCCTAAGATAGCACAGCGGCAGGGTACATGGCACCACTTTTGTTCTTAGGAAATAAGAAAAGTGGTTTTGCCGTTCAGCCTAAGACATGAGTCTCACTTTGTCTGGCAACGCTGACATGTAGCGTAGAAGCAAGGAGGAGGAGTTCTGCAAAGAGAGTTGGAAGTCAAATAAATATTTTTTGCAATGCAACGTTGGTATGATGGTCAATAAGGTCACAGATACTGTAAAGCTTGTGTGTGCCAATGTATGCTGATAGAAACTATATTATGCCCCACACATTTATAACTCCTCCCCCAGGTTTCCCTTCCGCATCTTGCGTTCATGACAGCCACAACCTGATCGCAACACCTTGCACACTACATGATTTTGAGTTGCAGACAGGTTCAGATATTTAGCATGCTAGATGTTTTTCTTGAGTTTCTTGAGTCGGATTGAGTCGTTGAACAGTTCACACGAGAGCCAATTTTCGAGCCCAGAGCAGATTTGCCTCTGAGCTGGCGCATCTAGCGCCGACTGGTCAGCGAGCAAAAATCAGGGCAAAAATCCTATAGTGTGAATTAGGCATTACCAAAACCTTACAGAAAGTAAAGGCAGTAAAGTCTGAACCAGGAGCTTGGTGCTGTGCAAGTCCTTCTCTACCTGCTGCCCCATCGTGACGTCTATGTGACTGTAATGGTGAAGCTACACACACACACATGCACACACACGCACACACACACACACACAGTCTGTCTCATTTCATTTATCTGTGCTGCTTTCTTTCACAAGGCAGAGATAAGGCTGACGTGAGAGAGATGAGGTGTATAAAATTAAGACTCAGAGATAGACAGAAAGGAACCTGGTAATGTGTGTGTGTGTGTCTGTGTGTGTGTGTAGATACCGTTGAACTGGGTGTGTTGGTGCCATAACCAGATGAAGGAAGGGAAGCCAGAGACCAGCGTCGCCCATCCCTTCATAAACATAGAGAGAGACGGAGAGAGAGACAGCGAGAGGGGGGAGAAGTTCAGTCAGTACCAGATGTGCATTATCACCAGTGTCTAATCACAATTAGATGAGCTGACTCATGTGGATGACCACAATTAATTAGGAGGTTCCACAAGCCGACGTTTTGATGCCCCGGTAAACACGATGTCTGTTATCAATACCAGTCGATTAGTGGGGGGCAGAACAATGCATGACTGGTCGCTGATCATTTTAAGCGTGTTGGAAATGATTAGAGAGACAGTAACTGTACAGTGCAGACCACACAAGCACTTATTACAGGCACATGCACAGTCTGATTGTTTATAACCTATCCCTTCATAAAAGAAGTCGGTGGCAAGCTGGCAGATGTGGGACTTGAACCAGCGACCTTTTATTTACACGATCCAGCATAACATTATGACCACCTTCCTAATATTGTGTTGGTCCCCCTTTTGCTGCCAAAACAGCCCTGACCCGTCGAGGCTTGGACTCCACTAGACCCCTGAAGGTGTGCTGTGGTACCCGGCACCAAGATGTTCGCAGCAGATCTTTTAACTCCTGTAAGTTGTGAGGTGGGGCCTCCATGGATCGCACTTGTCTGTCCAGCAAATCACACAAATGCTTGATTGGATTGAGAGCTGGAGAATTTGGAGGCCAAGTCAACACTTCAAACTCATTGTTGTGCTCCTCAAACCGTTCCTGAAGCATTTTTGCTTCGTGGCAGGGCGCATCATCCTGCTGAAAGAGGCCACAGCCATCAGGGAATACCGTCTCCATGAAAGGGTGTACATGGTCTGCAACAATGCTTAGGTAGGTGAAGTAACATCCACATGGATGGCAGGACACAAGGTTTCCCAGCAGAACATTGCCTCCGCCGGCTTGCCTTCTTCCCATAGTGCATCCTGGTGCCATGTGTTCCCCAGGTAATCACGTGAAAACGTGATTCATCAGACTAGGCCACCTTCCATCACGCCGTGGTCCAGTGCCGATGCTCACATGCCCATTGTTGGCGCTTTCATTGGTGGACAGGGGTCAGCATGGGCACCCTGACTGGTCTGCGGCTATGCAGCCTCATACGCAACAAACTGTGATGCACTGTGTATTCTGACACCTCTCTTTCAGAACCAGCATCAACTTCTTCAGCAATTTGAGCTACAGTAGCTCATCGGATCAGACCACACGAGTCAGCCTTCGCTCCCCACGTGCATCAATGAGCCTTGGCCGGCCATGACCCTGTCGCCAGTTTACCACTGTTCCTTCCTTGGACCACTTTTGATAGAGACTGACCACTGCAGACCGGGAACACCCCACAAGAGTTGCAGTTTTGGAGATGCTCTGACCCAGTCGTCTAGCCATCACAATTTGGCCCTTGTCAAACTCTTCTTACACTTGTCCATTTTTCCTGCTTCTAAAACATCAACTTTGAGGATAAAATGTTCACTTATAGCCTAATATATCCCACCTACTAACAGGTGCCGTGATGAAGAGATAGTCAGTGTTATTCACTCAGGGGTCCAACAGTGGCAATTTGGTCGTAATGAACCAGTAACCTTTTGATTACTAGTTCAGTACTTTAACCACTAAGCTACCACTGCACTATGTGTGTATGTTGCTTGTAGATGTAGCCTAGCGGTTAAGGTACTGGGCTAGTAATCAAAAGGTCACTGGTTCAAGCCCCACCATTGCAAGGTTGCTGCTGTTGGAACCTTGAGCAAGGCCCTTAACCTTAACTGTATACTGTCACAACTGTAAGTCACTTTGAATAAAGGTGTCTGCTAAATGCTGAAAATGTAAATGTAAATGCATGCAGCTCTATAAGAGTTTGTGTGTGTGTGTGTGTGTGTGTGTGTGTGTGTATGTGTGTTTACCGTCTAGTAGAAGCAGCAAAAGAGAAGTGAGCTGGAGTGCTGGGAGAGAAGTTGCGAGGGCTGTCCAGAGGGCTATTTCCTGTACAAACAGGAGGAAAAACAGTGGTCATCCTAAGCATTTATGTGTAAGCTTCCTCCAGAAATGACACACACACAGTGAGCAGACCTGATGATGTGATCCGTCATACTGCTGACACACGAAACCACTCAGATTCTCCTGTAACATCCAGACCTGATTACTGCAGCGTTTTACCTGCTGGGTTATCTTCATGTTCCAAACTTCTGCTTCAAAGCTATCAAGATGCTGCTGCTCGCCTGGTTCACAACCTACCGGATGTGACCCCTCTCATGTGACCCCTATTCTAAAATCAATATGCTGGCTAACAGTCACATTCAGGATCAAGTTTTAAACTCTTGACAGTGTGATTCAGAACTCATTTGGATCTACCTGAAGCTGAATATCCAAGCAGGCATCTACAAAAGCACAGAACACCTTTTCTAGCATAAGACCTGATGTTAGTGGAACTGCATTCTGTAAGACAAATACACCAATCAGCAATAACATTAAAACCACCTCCTTGTTTCTACACACACTGTTTATTTTATCAGCTCCACTTACCATATAGAAGCACTTCGTAGTTCTACAATTACTGACTGTAGTCCATCTGTTTCTCTGCATGCTTTTTTAGCCTGCTTTCACCCTGTTCTTCAATGGTCAGGACCACCACAAGACCACCACAGAGCAGGTATTATTTAGGTGGTGGATCATTCTCAGCACTGCAGTGACACTGACATGGTGGTGGTGTGTTAGTGTGTGTTTTGCTGGTATGAGTGGATCAGACACAGCAGCGCTGCTGGAGTTTTTAAACACCGTGTCCACTCACTGTCCACTCTATTAGACACTCCTACCTAGTTGGTCCACCTTGTAGATGTAAAGTCAGAGATGACCGGTCATCTATTGCTGTTGTTTGAGTTGGTCATCTTGTAGACCTTCATTAGTGGTCACAGGACGCTGCCCATGGGCCGCTGTTGGCTGGATATTTTTGGTTGGTGAACTATTCTCAGTCCAGCAGTGACAGTGAGGTGTTTAAAAACTCCAGCAGCGCTGCTGTGTCTGATCCACTCATACCAGCACAACACACACTAACACACCACCACCATGTCAGTGTCACTGCAGTGCTGAGAATGATCCACCACCCAAATAATACCTGCTCTGTGGGGGTCCTGACCATTAAAGAACATTGAGAAACAGATGGACTAGTCAGTAATTGTAGAACTACAAAGTGCTGCTATATGGTAAGTGGAGATGATAAAATGGACAGTAGAAACAAGGAGGTGGTTTTAATGTTATGGCTGATCGGTGTATCTTCCAAATCTTCTTCTATGGTTTAATGATTCAGCTTCCTCTCTCATTTCTCTTTGATGAAGTTCATGCTGTGCAGTGTTCTGTCTCCTCAGTAGTGAAACACACAATTATTTTAAATGATCTGTGTTGTGATTGTTAGTAACGTGAGCCAGCAGTTTCCAGTCCATTTTTTGTTGTAAAAAGGCATCCAGAGTGAAGATTCCACTGGTGTACCATCTGTATTTACACCTTGTTGAGTGTGAAAGGTACTTAAGTGTGTACACATGTGTGTTGAGTATTATGACGTGGTGAGAGAGTGTTAGTTCCGTCACTCACCGATGTGTCCAGGTAAAGGCGAGTGAGGTCGGGGTAAAGTAGGCGAGGTGGAGGTCAGAATCAGACTCTTCCTGTTACTGGCACGGCAGCTGAAACACACACACACACACACACACACACACGATAATGATGAAAAATAAGTCACTTGATCTCCGCACTTGCAAATCGCTGTCTAAGTAGTGCGCTCGAATAACCTGCCTTATAATTCACTGACTTATTAGAATCCTCACTAGGTTTTTGAACACACCCATAGTGACTTCACTCTATCAGTTTTAAGGATTCAGTTTATTTTCCAGGAACTCATTCTGAATTGGGTCTTTTTTACAAGCGACCCAAAAAAAAAACTCAAAGCAAAATTTTAGTACTTATTTATTAAAAATGGTGCAATCTGGTCCCACTGTGGTTTACAAGATGTTCGTGTACAAGTTCATTTTGTGTTTATGTGCCTATTAAAATTTGCTCATTTAATTATTATTATTAGGGCTGTCAAACGATTAAAATTTTTAATCGCGATTAATCTCAGAATTTTATATAGTTAATCGCGATTAATCGCATTAAAAAAAATCTGTGTAAATGTTATAGAAAACAATAGAAGGATTTTTAAGTGAAATGTTACAATTAAAATGGTGAACACATTTTATGCTAAATGTACTTATGTTAAAAACTGCTGGGACAAGAGAAAACTGTAAGGTTGTTTTATTCACTCACATACTAGGCAGTAATACTATCCAGCAGAGACCCTTGACTTCGTATAAATGTGAGATTGTAGGTTAAAATTTCTCCATCAGCAAACATTGTGAGTGTGTTTTGACCCTTTGGGGCTTACATAGTGCATGGAATAGCATGCTTGGCTAACGGTATGACTCTAGCTGTTTGCTATTCGGTACCATAACAGAAGAAGTTAATAAAGTGTTCTGCTCCCGACAACTTGTGAATATACCGTGTATTTATTTCTTTATTAAGCGAGTGCATCACTACAACGCTCGGTTACATTATGTTAACAAACCGCAAATGAAACAAACGGTGGCAAGTCCGACGTTAAAACGTTGGTGCACGGTCAAGTCTCAACATGAACTACGGATGACTCGCAGGGCCAAATAGAATTTGCGTTAACGGCACTATTTTTTTTTATCGCGTTAAATTGAGATCGCGTTAATGCGTTATTATCGCGTTAACTTCGACAGCCCTAATTATTATAGTTCTCTGCAACCAGTTTTTGCACTACTTTCTATTTAGGTGTGTTGACAGTCACAAAATCGATGCATCCGGCTCTCATTTCTTTGCTGGCCCTGTGCTATACCGTTTCTCCATAGCGGGTTACGAACTGTAGATTTTGTACTGTTATTTCATTTGTCACTTTGTATATATACACTGCCCATTTTCTAAAGTTTGTGGTTATTCAGCAACAGTTTTATTCTACCTTGACCTAACATAGGGCAGTTGTAGCCTAGTGGTTACGGTACTGGACTAGTAATCAAAAGGTCTCTGGTTCAAGTCCAACCACTGCCAGGTTGCAAACTGTTGGACCCTTAAGCAAGGCCCTTACCCCTCAACTAGACGATATACTGTCACAGTACTGCAAGTCGCTTTGGTAAAAGTGTCTCCTAAAAGCCGCTCAGGTGGTGCAGCGGTAAAATACGCTAGCACACCAGAGCTGGGTTTTCGAATACATCATATGGAAACTCAACTCTGCCACTGGTGCAATTACAACCACTGCTGGCTGACTGATGGCACCTGCACAGGGCTGAGGAATAATGCTGATCAGCGTGTGGCTCTCTGTGCACAGTGCTGATCGGTATATATGAACTCGACTCGTGTGGGTGAAAAATGCAGTCTGTACTGAGCACGTGCCGGAGGGGGCGTGTGTCAGTTGAGAAGCTCCTCAGTCAGTGGTGGAAGGTTGAATCAGTGGAGGATGCAATCAGGGTAATTGGACACGACTAGATTAGGGGGAGAAAATTGGGGGATAAAGGTTGAAAAAATTAAATGCCGAAAATGTAAATGCAAGACTCTTCATTATGAGTTTCATTTGTTCTCTATTACATCTGTAGGGACTCGCTTCGCTCTCTCTCTAGTGAGGCGCGTCATTCCCCGTTGCAGGTATTTTTTAATTACCCACCTTGTCATGTAAAACAAATTCCAGTCAGAAGAAATATCTGCTAACTCAAATATTTGAGACCTGAATGTGTGTTTGGGTGATTTCAAGTTTAAAAACATGGAATCATTTGTAAGTGATTCACTAGTGAATCATTTTGTTAAAAGGTTAACAGAGTAAATAAACATCTGCTGAACAAATGTAAGTATTTTCTGCTTTAATATCACCAGATGTGCTGTATGTGTGACTGTTAAACATCTGGTGGAGTGTCCTGTCTGAGTAAAACTGTTTCAAATTCAGTGTAAAAACAGCATGTGTGAACGGAACAACGTCATAACGTTACTGGTAAAGGTTACTCAGTATTTACACTGCATGGTTTTAAATGTGAGAAGGTTCTACAGAGAGCTTTAAACACACACACACACACACACACAAGCCATCCACACTTGCATGACCTAGTTTGGCTGGCAGAGGGAGCACGGAGTCACAGTGTGAGCCCTTATTCTCCTACTGACGCTGATGCGCTTCAGGTGCCAGGTTTCCTACATATAGTGACTTCACTCTATCAGTTTTTCACTCCAGTTTTCAGCATTCTGTTTATTTTCCAGGAACTCCTTCTGGATTGGGCCTTTTTTACAAGCGACCCACAAAATACAGAACGAAATATACTTAATTATTAAAAATGATGGCAATCTAGTCCCACTGTGGTTTACAATTACAAGGGGTGTTCGGGTACAGGTTCATTTTATCACCAGATGTGCTGTATGTGTGACTGTTCTTAGTCCTGAGTCCTTCCTGAGTAAAACTGTTTCAAATTCAGTGTAAAAACAGCATGTGTGAATGGAACAACCTTATAATGTTACTGGTAAAGGTTACTCAGTATTTATTTACACTGCATGGTTTTAAATGTGAGAAGGTTCTACAGAGCTTTAAACACACACACACACACACACACACACACTCACACGAGCCATCCACACACCTCTGTTCATCTGTGGCTCTAGAGAAAAGCAGAAATGTCTCCACAGCTGTGTGAATGAGATAACAGTCGTTGGCACTCGACTGATCAGTGTGAATGACGGACATCACTCCAGTGTGTGTGTGTGTGTCTGAGAGGCTCTGCTGTGTACTCAAACACACACAGCTTTTGTTTAACTGTGTGTATAAACAGTCTTTGTCTCATGCTCTGTGTGTGTGTGTCCAGAGACGGGTTTCTGGGTTTTCATCCAGACTTTTTAAACTGTTTAAATTTAATCGATGGACATTGGTACAGTAGGTAGTGTGTGTGCCTTGGAGCCCAGGGTCTTGTGGAACTGGGTTCAAACCTTACCCCCGTTTGTCTGAGAGGTTGCTTGTTTCTGAGAGGCTGCTGTAATTGCAGTGCTGTTTAGTGTAAATAAGTGTGTGAATGGGTGAGTGTGTGACGGCCTGTGATGGAATGTGATGCTGTACCCCTGCACTGTGTGCACTGGACCCACAGCGACCCTGATCAAAAGTAAGCTTTATCCTGGTCAGGGTTGTGGTGGAGTTGGCACCATATGGATGTAAGACAGTAACAGAACCTGGACAGAGCATCACACACTCACCTGTTTACTTACTCATTAACACCTACAGAGGGGTGCTAAAGATCAGCCAATTGAACTTCTTTCATCCTAAATTTGTTAAAAGGAAATGAAAATAAGTAGACGGAAAACACTGAACTGTATAAACACAGGAGGAAAGATAAGTGTGTGTGTGAGAGAGAGAGAGAGAGAGAGAGAGAGAGAGAGAGAGAGAGAGCTAATCCTGTTATGATCAAACCTACTTTCCAGGTTAGAAAGGTTTCACTCACTTCACTGATAAAGAGCTCAGGAACACAAAAGAAGTCAGCAGCTTTATCCTGATCAGGGTTGCTGTGGGTCCAGATATTTTCCTAAATGGTTTCCCCAATATTACACACTACAAAGAATAGAAAACTAAGTACACAGACACACAGGCCTGTGGAAACAAGCACGATCATGTACGTGGCATCATGTGATTTAAATATTACTGGTAGGAGTGATTGATTCCTCTCCAGATGCTCACCAGATGTTTTTTGTCCAAAGTGACTAACAATTATCACTGAATACAGTTTGAGCAATTGAGAGATAGAGGGGCCTTGCTCAGACGCCCAACAGTGGCAACTTGCTGATGGTGGGGCTTGAACCAGCAACCTTCTGATTAATAGTACAGTTTTTAATGCCCTTCCTTATACAACCCTCCTCATTATCTGGGCTTGGGACCAGCACTAAGGGTGCACTGATATGTGTCCCCTCAATGGCTAGGTTCATGTACAGCCATGCACATTCTGTATTTGTGAGCCCAGCCTGGGATTCAAACCCCAGAACTCAGACGCTGCTGCTGCCAGCCGCCTGGCTCTTACCATTACAACTCTTCTTACCACTTTTTAAAATGAATTTCTGTCTTTAAATAAACATGTGAACTTCTTGAAGCTGCCCTTTGTGTTTTGAGAGGGCACTTAGGTTGTTTAGCCACTCCAGACATGGCCAATCATGTCTGTAGACCCCCGACCGGCTGATAGCATCACTGAGATTGAAAGCTGGATCTCGGCATTGGTGAGCTATCTGTGCCACTTGAGCACCCTGATATAGAGCACATTAAAATGCTAATATAACCAAGATAACAAACACAATCAGGTTAAAGCAGAGAATCAGACGTGGGTGCTAAATACTGCAGTGTTAATGTACTAACACTGTAATGTAAGTGATTTCACTAGACTATAAAGGGCTTGTGCAAAAATGACTAGGAAATGAATAGGAAGTGAAAGATCTGGGCCTTCCTGTCCTTCCCATCCCAGTTAACTTCTCTCTCTTGATCTCATTTTTCTTTATTCCTTCCTCCCTTTCTTTCCTAAATCATATCTCTTCTCCTTCCTTCGTTCTCTCCTTCATTCATTACTTTAATAATTGATTCTACCTTTATGTTCTGCTTCCCTCTTTGTCCATAATTGAATGCTTTCTTTCTTTCTACCTTCCTAGATCCCTTTCTTTCCTCACCATAGCAACAGCCCTTTTTCTAAATTAATTTAAATTAATGACAGACAGTGGACTTAATGGTAAAATCTTTTCATCATTTTTATTTCTCCATTTTGATTCTCTTTATGCACATTTTTCTTTTTTCCCTAACTGTATCCAACTATCCTGCAGACCCAACCCTGAACAAGTAGGGTTATACCGTAGCCAACCGCTTCTTTTCACCTGCACAAGGCGAGTTCACATAGGGATCAGTATTGTATATGGAGAGTCACACAGTTCTGCAGCCCTCAAAGAACCTGAATTATTGTTGTTGTTATAATTCATTATTATTATGTTATTAACAGCCTTATTATTTAATTATTGTTTAATTTTATTATTATTACTTAAATATAATCAATGATTATGATGTTTTTATTATTATTGTTGTTATAATTCATTATTATTGTGTTATTAATAACATCCTTATTATTTAATTAATATTGTTTTACTTTATTAATATTACTTAAATATTATCAATGATTATAATGTTTTTATTATTATTATTATTGTTGTTGTTGTTATAATTCATTATTGTTATTATTATTGTTATAATTCATTATTATTATTATTATAGTTGTTGTTATAATTCATTATTATCATTTATTGTTATAATTCATTATTATTATTGTTATTATTATTGTTATAATTCATTATTGTTATTATTATTGTTATAATTCATTATTATTATTATTATTATAGTTGTTGTTATAATTCATTATTATCATTTATTGTTATAATTCATTATTATTATTGTTATTATTATTGTTATAATTCATTATTATTATTATTATTGTTGTTGTTATAAATATTATTATGAACATCCTTATTATTTTTTTGTAACCATTTTCTTTATTGAGATTTTCTTATGTCAAACCAAAGCATACAGTACATTCCAAAGGATAAGAAACAAATTGACAATATGCTCATTCAACAACAGAGACTGTAGAAAAGTAAAACAACCCTGCATACATACACACACACATATACATACATATACACACACATATGTATACATATATATACATACACCCATACACATACATACTTAATAAAATAATAATAAGTAATTAAAGAATTAAAAGAAATAGATAAAGAAATAGATAAAGAAATAGATAAAAAAAAAAGAAAAGAAAAAAAGGGGGGAAACATTCACGGGGAGGGAGGGGGGAAGGTCTCTCTCTCTTCTACTCAGGGGTGATGCAGTAATCCGCAATGGTATTAAGGACAGGCGACCATGTTTTATGAAAGGTTTGTAGTGAACCCAATCTGTAAGCACGCAGCTTCTCCAGTTTGATGTTACTCAAAAGCTCCTGGAGCCACCAGTTGTGTGTTGGCGGGGAGAGGAGCTTCCATCTCAGAAGAATAGCACGTCTGGCCAGTAGGGTGCTAAAAGCTATTACCCGTTGCTTCATTGCTGGGAACTGATGATCTAAAGAGACCCCAAAAAGTGCCACAGTAGGACACAGGTCTAAAGTAATCTCTAGGGCCTGGCTAAGCGTTTTAAAAAACATCCTTATTATTTAATTAATATTGTTTTACTTTATTATTACTTAAATTTTATCAATGATTATAATGTTTTTATTATTATTATTATTATTATTATTATTATTGTTGTTGTTGTTATAATTCATTATTGTTATTATTATTGTTATAATTCATTATTATTATTATTATAGTTGTTGTTGTTATAATTTATTATTATCATTTATTGTTATAATTCATTATTATTATTGTTATTATTATTGTTATAATTCATTATTATCATTATTATTGTTGTTGTTATAAATATTATTATGAACATCCTTATTATTTAATTAATATTGTTTTACTTTATTATTACTTAAATTTTATCAATGATTATAATGTTTTTATTATTATTATTATTATTGTTGTTGTTATAATTCATTATTGTTATTATTATTGTTATAATTCATTATTATTATTATTATAGTTGTTGTTGTTATAATTCATTATTATCATTTATTGTTATAATTTATTGTTATAATTCATTATTATTATTGTTATAATTCATTATTATTATTATTATAGTTGTTGTTATAATTCATTATTATCATTTATTGTTATAATTCATTATTATTATTGTTATTATTATTGTTATAGTTCATTATTATTATTATTATTGTTGTTGTTATAAATATTATTATGAACATCCTTATTATTTAATTAATACTGTTTTATTTTATTATTATTACTTAAATATTATCAATGATTATAATGTTTTTATTACTATTAATATTGTTGTTGTTTTTATAATTCATTATTATTATGATATTATTAACATCATTATTATTTAATTAATATTGTTTTATTTTATTATTATTACTAAAATATTATCAATGATTATAATGTTTTTTATTATATATTTTTTTTATTATATAATAAGTATCATTGTTATTATTTAATATTATTTAATATTGTTTTACTTTATTATTACTTAAATACAGTATTATCAATGATTGGCATTATTATGATTTTATTACTACTACTACTTTTATTAATATTATTATCATCATTATTTATTAATTATTATATTATTATTGGTATTATTATCGAGTGATGCAGCAATAAAAAACATATGCTTAATACAGCCGGGATCCAGGATGTAAATTCCATTTGTGCTATCCACCAGTCAGGTATCTACATACAGACATGATTGGCTATATCTTAGGGAGGGGGTGACCGAAGACACCAATCCCTATAATGGATAGGCGTTTCATCTGGGGTGTGTTACCATGGTTCCATGGTTCAAATTATGGGGAATTGGAGAGTCTGACTCTCCTTATTAATACTTAGAGGTAAAAACCACAGTTCATGGGGGTCTGTGTGTTAGTGCATTGAACCCTGTGATTCCATGCCCAGTGAAACCGGACCTACTGTGACCCTGACCAGGGTAAAGTAGAGGTTACTTAGAGAGTTAGATATTTTAACAGTAAAACAGAGCAGAGAAACTCAGCAGCTATTTACAGCTCACATTAAACCTTTTTATTTAATGAAGTCTTTAAACTGTCTCACTTTTACCTCTTACCACTAAATGTTTATTAGCCGCCACTTTTTAATGGAACTCCTACTGTGGTTAATGAACGATGAAAATAAAACAACTGTGCTTTATTTCTTTCTTTATTTATCTAGATAACAGGAAGTGTGAAGTCGTTTTGTAGCTCTGCAGTGATGCTCAGACTGAGTGTAAATCTCTGAACACGAACAACAGACCAGTACTGAAACGGCTGATTAAAACCACTAACACTGTGATAATATGAGCTCATGCTAACTGCTAACACTAGTTTGTATTCACTGAGAGTCACATTAGCATAGTTAGTATGAGCTCATGCTAAGCATGAACCCTTTGTTATGTGTGTTGTTGGGCTGAGGAGTTTGTAAACACACAGCGCTGCAGTAGAGCTGCTCCTCACTTCACTTCACTTCACTCATCTCAGCAGAAACATGATCGTTCAAACGCTAAGAGCTTCTCCAAGCTACTAATACATCTAATACTTCAGTCTGTGTGTGTGTGTGTGTGTGTGTGTGTGTGTGTGTGTGTGTGTGTAATAGGATGGCCACTTCCATAACCCTAAAGAGAAGAACATCAGACCCCAAAAAGGATGGCATGGCAGTAGATAGTCAGGATCATGTCTACAGCACACGAAATTAAATCCTTTATTGATATAAATGTGATGCAATTAAAACTAATTAGAAAATCAGCACATTAATAAATGTTCTACTCACCACATTTGACTTGTGATACTTTGGTACAAAAAGCATGAAATTCATCCTTCCTGCTCCTCCAAATAAAAGGGTGCTGAGCGACCACTCACGTTGTTTTTTGTTTTGGCGTGTCGACAGAATGAACTGTTGTTAAAACTCATTTCAGGGCTGGACGTTCCACAATAAAGTCATTTCTTTTGACATGTTTGTAAGCCAATGACAGGTAAATTAATTATGATTTCACGTTACAAGCGTCTGGTCCACTTCCAAAAAAGGGAAAATATGCGTCCGTCCAGGCGTTGCACCAGACTGCGGACACGCAGATGAAAAATCGGTATGGACACCCTAGTACAGGAGTGTCAAACTAATTTTCACAGACGGCCACATCAGCATTATGGTTGCCCTCAAAGTGCCATTTGTAACTGTAAGACGAAAAATGTAACATATTCCTAAATAACCCGAGACACCATATCACACACCATCCTCATCTACTGATCTTTGTTTGTTTATTAGGATTTTACCTCATGTTTTGCACTCTTTGGTTACATTTATGACAGGACAGGTAGTTACTCATCACACAAGATTCATCAGTTCACAAGTTTAATATCAAACACAGTCATGGAAAATTTTGTGTCTCCAATTCACCTCACTTGCACGTCTTTGGACTGTGGGAGGAAACCGGAGCTCCTAGAGGAAACCCACGCAGACCGGGGGTGAACATGCAAACTCCACACATAGAGGACCAGGAGCGCCCCACCTGGGGATCGAACCCAGGACCTTTTTGCTGTGAGGCGACAGTGCTACCCACCTAGCCACCGTGCCACCCTCCACTGATCTTTGCTCTCATGCCATTATCGCTTTGAATTTCTGTTAACTCCACCTGAAGGTGATGTGGCGCACTTTTGATGTGGGCAGTGCAAGGATTGGCAAAGATGGCAAAGCCTCCATCAATTACTCTCTTCTTGGACATTTTGGGATTATTTGTAGATATTTTTCAACTTCACTTGTTGGAAAACCGACTTAGTTAAACGCTGATGTGAAAACACTTTGTGGGTCACAAATTCGACATGCATTTCGTGTAGTAGTTTATGTATGATACAGTGTGCGCTTTAGAGCAGCAAAGACTTTTATTTTACGTCTTTTAAGTTCTCGCCGGTCACATAAAACGATGTGGCGGGCCGGGTTCGGTTTAACACACGTGCCCTAGTATGTATATTTGTGTGTATATGTGTGTGTGTATGTATGTATGTAGGACATTAGAAATTAACGTCCAGCCTGGCCTTGTCACACAAACCCTTTTTGTCGTGCTTATAAATCAGCAGTGTGAAAATAAATGGACCAAGCAGAAAAAGAAACAAACGCATAAAAGTTACTCAGTCTGAGCAGATCCACAGGTGTGAAAATACCAATATACACTGTTTCTCTCCACAGCTCTCAGGTTCAGCACCAAGGACAGAGCTCTGATGTGTTGAACTGAAGCTCAGAAAATATTCTTCATGAAAATTTAAATTTAGTTTTTTTTTTTACTTCTGATAGAGGTAAGATTTTCTTTATTTTGTAAATGAAAAATTTAAACAATAAGCAATTAAAAGCATTTTACAGCCTGTTGTCATGATTTCCCAATTATGCCTATAATGGGGGGGTCCACTGTTTAATTATAAAATGTGGACTATACACATATATGAGCCAAAACATCACACCCATCCACAAGAATGCACATGGAGGAGCCAGTTTTGTAACAGTGATGCATGTGATGATCAGACAGTTATTAAATGTTGGTAGTTGGTTGGTAGTGACGTGTTCAAAATGCAGCTGCCCGTCTGGTTTTTAACCAACCTAAACACTGCCACATCACCCCACTGCTGCTTGGACCAGCTCCAAGCTACCTTAGAGGTCTAATCAAACCCCGCCCTGTACCACGCAACCTCTGAGACACTAGTCTCGCTCGACTTGATCCTCCACCCAAGACTCGAGGAAGTGGTGGAACGAACTTCCTCTGTCTGTCCGAACTTCTGAGTCTCTCGCTGTCTTTAAAAAACCATTAAAAACCTTCATCACCTCTTTACTAAACACTTAAGCTGACACATACTTACTAACACTCACTAATACTAATTCATTTCTTGCGCAAAAAAAAAAATTGGTTCTAACAGAGTTTTAGCAGATTTGTGTTCTTGGACTGTTGTCTACTTAAACTAGAGTAAGGTAATGTTTACTATGGAAGCACTTCGGTAAGTCGCTCTGGATAAGAGCGTCTGCTAAATGCCGAAAATATTAATGTAAATGTGTTGAAAGCAGCAGATCTGATTAGTATAAAGACCTGGGTGGCTTTGATAAGGGTTGACTCAGTATGACCAGACTGGCTCAATGTATAACCAAAACAGCAAGGGGTGCTCACTGTACCTACTGACAGGCGTCAGTTGTCTGTGTATGGGGCTGCGTAGTCTCAACCAGGGTTTTTCAAACTTTTTTCAAGCAACCCACATTTTGTCCATGATTTTTTATGTGACCCAGGCAACACAATGCATCTCACTCTCTCTATACAAGATGGAACATAAAGCCTCTGCAAGGGGGCGTTTGTGTACAGGTTTATTTAATTATTATTATTTTTCTCTGCAACCCATTTTTTTTAGCGTGCGACACCCAGGGTTTGAAAAACACTTGTCTCAGCTAACCCCTAACCCCCGATCCATTATCAAAAGCTCTACAAAAGGCACGCAGGTCTCAAAACCGGACATTGGCGCATTGGCCCAATGAATCCTGTTTTCTCTAAGATCATGTGGACGGCTGGGTATGTGTGCACCTTCACACAGGTAAGAGAAGTACCAGGATGCGCTGTAGGACGATCCACCTCACAACGTAGAAGCTGAAGGACATCCTGATATTGTCTTGGTACCAGATACTACAGGACTCATTTAGATGTCTTGTGGACTTTGTGTATCACTGGGCTAAGTTATTTATTTATTTATTAGTACTTTAACGTCATGTTTTACACTTTGGTTACATTCATGACAAGACAGGTAGTTACTGGTTACACAAGATTCATCAGTTCAAGTTTTTAATATCAAACACAGTGATGAACAATTTTGTTTCTCCAGTTCACCTCACCTGCACGTCTTCGTACTGTGGGAGGAAACCGGTGCTCCTGGAGGAAACCCACACAGACACGAGGAGAACAAAGGATCCGGACCGCCCCACCTGGAGATCAAACCCAGGACCCACTGAGCCACAGTGCTGCCCCCAATCTAAACTAAAGTCAAGCTTTAGTGGAGACATACAGTGTATCACAAAAGTGAGTACACCCCTCACATTTCTGCAGATATTTAAGTATATCTTTTCATGGGACAACACTGACAAAATGACACTTTGACACAATGAAAAGTAGTCTGTGTGCAGCTTATTTAACAGTGTAAATTTATTCCTCCCTCAAAATAACTCAATATACAGCTATTAATGTCTAAACCACCAGCAACAAAAGTGAGTACACCCCTTAGTGAAAGTTCCTGAAGTGTCAATATTTTGTGTGGCCACCATTATTTCCCAGAACTGCCTTAACTCTCCTGGGCATGGAGTTTACCAGAGCTTCACAGGTTGCCACTGGAATGCTTTTCCACTCCTCCATGACGACATCACGGAGCTGGCGGATATTCGAGACTTTGCGCTCCTCCACCTTCCGCTTGAGGATGCCCCAAAGATGTTCTATTGGGTTTAGGTCTGGAGACATGCTTGGCCAGTCCATCACCTTTACCCTCAGCCTCTTCAATAAAGCAGTGGTCATCTTAGAGGTGTGTTTGGGGTCATTATCATGCTGGAACACTGCCCTGCGACCCAGTTTCCGGAGGGAGGGGATCATGCTCTGCTTCAGTACTTCACAGTACATATTGGAGTTCATGTGTCCCTCAATGAAATGTAACTCCCCAACACCTGCTGCACTCATGCAGCCCCAGACCATGGCATTCCCACCACCATGCTTGACTGTAGGCATGACACACTTATCTTTGTACTCCTCACCTGATTGCCGCCACACATGCTTGAGACCATCTGAACCAAATAAATTAATCTTGGTCTCATCAGACCATAGGACATGGTTCCAGTAATCCATGTCCTTTGTTGACATGTGTTCAGCAAACTGTTTGCGGGCTTTCTTGTGTAGAGACTTCAGAAGAGGCTTCCTTCTGGGGTGACAGCCATGCAGACCAATTTGATGTAGTGTGCGGCGTATGGTCTGAGCACTGACAGGCTGACCCCCAACCTTTTCAATCTCTGCAGCAATGCTGACAGCACTCCTGCGCCTATCTTTCAAAGACAGCAGTTGGATGTGACGCTGAGCACGTGCACTCAGCTTCTTTGGACGACCAATGCGAGGTCTGTTCTGAGTGGACCCTGCTCTTTTAAAACGCTGGATGATCTTGGCCACTGTGCTGCAGCTCAGTTTCAGGGTGTTGGCAATCTTCTTGTAGCCTTGGCCATCTTCATGTAGCGCAACAATTCGTCTTTTAAGATCCTCAGAGAGTTCTTTGCCATGAGGTGCCATGTTGGAACTTTCAGTGACCAGTATGAGAGAGTGTGAGAGCTGTACTACTAAATTGAACACACCTGCTCCCTATGCACACCTGAGACCTAGTAACACTAACGAGTCACATGACATTTTGGAGGGAAAATGACAAGCAGTGCTCAATTTGGACATTTAGGGGTGTAGTCTCTTAGGGGTGTACTCACTTTTGTTGCCGGTGGTTTAGACATTAATGGCTGTATATTGAGTTATTTTGAGGGAAGAATAAATTTACACTGTTATATAAGCTGCACACAGACTACTTTTCATTGTGTCAAAGTGTCATTTTGTCAGTGTTGTCCCATGAAAAGATATACTTAAATATCTGCAGAAATGTGAGGGGTGTACTCACTTTTGTGATACACTGTATATGACAGAACTTCCCTGTTCTTTAACTTTGCCGGGAAAAGAAATAAACCAGTAGATTTATTTATTTTGATGTTTTATGCTGTGGTTACACAGTGGTTAAATTCATGGCAGAAAAAGTAGGTAATTCTCATATTTCAGTTTCTAGTCCTTGTCAAGTGTTGTTCTTATATGCTGTTCATTAGATGCACTCTTTTAGACCAGTTTTATTTTCCAAAAACTTAAGGACCGTTTTCATTTTGAAATAACTCATTAGAAATGCCTATTATATGATCATGATATTATACGGCTGTAAAGCGACAGTTCAAACCTGGATGCTTGTTAACTGGTTTTATGTGTTTGTGTGTTTAGCAAATGCAGGACAGATGGGAACCTGGCGTGTTTGCACCGAAAATGTCCAGAGCTCACTACTGACTTTATCACAGTGAAAGTTTCTTCCTTTTTTTTCTTGTCACTGTTACCCTCTTCTTGCTCAACAGGGGTTTTGGTCTGTTGGTCCTGGATTATGTAAAGTTGCTTTAAGACAGAGATGTTCACAAGTCACAAAATACGAGTCCGAGTCACGAGTCTTTAGGCTAGAGTCCGAGTCAAGTCATGAGTTTTTAGGCTAAAGTCCGAGAAACGAGTCAATATAATCTACACAAAACATATATTGGAAATGTAGCGTAGAAACAAACAAATAATCTGTAAATTCAGATAAACAACCACAGATTAGCGACTGTATTTTGCCATTTTACTTCGTGCCTTTACTTTCCTAGGTACCAGTTAAAAGCTTAAACTGATGTTTTGTTTTCATAGCAAAACAAAAGCGCACAAAAAATCACGGCACAGCGGCCAAAATCCCAAACACAGCAAAAAATCCATAATACTGCTTACCTTAGCTTATGTTCTTCCAGATGCTATTAAATTTATAACCGTGTGTCCCATTAGGAATATAATCCGTTATTTTGTAAATGTGCTTATAATTAAAAACCTCCAAACTTTTCCCGGTCGTGAAGTAAAACACGAACTCGTTAGAAAGCCAATCAAGCGTTTCATTGACAATCATCTGTGTGACGCTGCAAACTAAATACATGCAAATAACAGCATTTCTTACTAACAATTACAATCAGAAGGTCTGATTGATTTAGAAAGTGGTTCTTACAATCATTTACCCATTGCGTGTGTTGTGGGTTAAAACGGACGGAACGTTATTAGAGAGCAGAAAATGACACGATCAGAATGATGTCGGATCATATAAATACATTTAATTGTCACACGTAACTAATGTTGCTGACTTTTGTTGTCCACAAGTCAATTTTTGCGAGTCACGAGTCGAGTTCGAGTCATTTGAAACGAGTCCGAGTTGAGTCTGAAGTCGCTGTGTGTGCGACTTACGTGCATCTCTGCTTTAAAACGATGTCTATTGTAAAAAGCATTAAACATATGAATTGGACTTGACTTGATTTCTTTCTGAAGTCTGATCTCCACATGGTCCAGAGAGAAAAATAAAGAAATCTAGGAAATTAGACACACATGTTGTGATTGACTTATTAGACAGATGTGCATTAAAACTGTGTGCATTTATTTTTTGCCTGTCCGTCCAGGCTTTGCGCTGGACTGCGGACAGGCAGGAGGGACGAAGGGTGAAGGGACGTATGTTTTGGATCATCATCCAGCTGGAAGATCTAATGACGACCCATTCTTAGTATCCTGACCGAGGCTGACAAATGTTGATTTTAACACGTTTCCCAATGCCTTTGGAGTAATAAAACAGCCCCACATTATCATAGACCCTCTACCAAACTTAACAGTGCACGTCAGGTTATTTTTAGTGTGGTCATTCTACACCAAACCCACACCAGTGTGGTCATTTTTACACCAAACCCACCTTTACTGCTTGTTACCAAAAAGCTAAAAAAGAAATTCCATCTTTTTAATGTCCAGTAATTATGATGATTGTGGTTTTATCATGTTTTGGTTGACTGATTAGACAGATGTGCATTAAAACTGTGCATTTATTTTTTGGCCTGTACTGTTATTGACTGCACTATGAAGTACACGGCTGATACTGATGAGAAGGTGGGTCACTTACCTGCTGTTTTTACGGGGCAGAGGAAGATCCTTCTGGGTGGAAGAGGGAGACAGCGGACATGTGGACAGAAAAAAACAGATCAGAAACAAAGTAGTTCACATTCGAACTGCCTTATTTAATTCTCCTGTTCCTTGCACCACCACCATACTGGCCAACAAGCAGTGGGTTCCCATATAGCGCTGTATCAACTACAGAAAGCCACGCTATGCCAATTTTAAAGCTCTCACTTGTGCGGGTTTGACTTAGGTATCGCATTACACAGACGCCGAGAGGAGAAACCCTATCCCACCACTCCTCCCTCAGACATGGCTAATTTAGTCTGTAGGATGCTCTCCACAGTGGTAAACTAGTGTATTAAAACTCTGCCCCACCATTTCTCTCCACTGTACTTTTATTGAAACAGCTCTGATGTTTTATTGGGAGTGATGAAAACCCTGGAGACAGTGAAAACAAAAATCAACAATGATACACCCGCGGTGTCTGTGTCAGAGAGACGGCGAGCCTGAGAGAGTCTGCGTCACTGTATAACCTCGTCTCTCTGTCTCAGCTGATTAGAGTCTCTCAGTCCCCAGAGCTCCAGCTGGAGTCATCATGATGGAAGAACACCAATCACGTTCCCTCAAGATCCACAGAACAGAGAAACATCCTGTTTGTGTGTAACCTGGTCTCAGGAGTGCCAGCACGACATTATGTCCAGCCCTGCATACAGGTTAAAGTACTGGTCACCCAGTAAGGACATGCTTTCTTACTCTTATTAGCCACTGATAAGCCATTTAGCGTCCTTTATAAAAAGACTTCAAACTCTCCTTTCTGTCAAAAATTCCTAAAATTCCAGAATAAATCAGTCTGGCTTCAAGGCAGCACACTCTTAAAAAAAACCCCTTGTGGCTTTTAATAAAAAGCTTCAGGCAAACAAAGCAGCTCATCAGTCCTGATCCTCATTCATCGATCTTTATCTTTCAGCCTTTGATCCAGCATCCTCCTCTCCTCTACAACCTTGGAATAACTGGTTCAGTATGGTCATAGATGGCTTCCTATTTCATAAAAGGGATTTACTTGTCCTCTATTTTGTACTTGCCGATACCGATACCGATACCAATACATATTGGATCAGATATCTGACATGCTAGAAAACTCGCTCCAGTTGCCGAGCGAACGCCGAGTTGCTCCCGAGCCGGCAAATCTAGCGCCGACCAGTCGCCGAGCGAAAATCAGGGCAAAAATCGTGTAGTGTGAATTACCGCACTAGGCACACGGTATCGGATGTTTAGTATCGGAGCCTCGTTTGCGAGTACGAGTACAAGTTAATGAGCGCGGTATCGGGCAAATACCTGATACCAGTATCGGTACTCATGCATCTCTACCCTCTTGCAAAGGTCGTATCACCTCTGTCCAAACTTTTTTGAATGTTCAAGAGAGGCTTTATTGTCATTTCAGCTATACACAAGTACATACTGAAACAAATCAACATTCCACCAGGACCAGGGTGCAACACAGAACACAAGTGCAAAACAAAACAATATACACAGTGCAGATAAAAAACAATTCAATTGTCAATAAATACAGAAGACATTTCTAATCTAAAGAAACTGAGGGGGACCAAAGACAAGAGTAGTGATGTTCAGTACTTGTTACCGAGTAAATGATAAGTGAGGTTTGTTTGTTTGTTTGTTTATTAGGATTTTAATGTCATGTTTTACACTTTGGTCACATTTATGACATAAACGGTAGTTACTCATTACACAAGATTCATCAGTTCACAAGGTTATATCGATCTTGAACAATTTAATGTCTCCAATTCACCTCACTTGCATGTTTTTGGACTGTGGGAGGAAACCCGAGCACCCAGAGTAAACCCAAGCAGACATGGGAAGAACATGCAAACTCCACACAGAAAGGACCCGGACCGCCCCACCTGGGAATCAAACCCAGGACCTTCTTGCTGTGAGGCGACAGTGCTACCCACTTAGCCACTGTGCAGCCCGAGGTAAAAAAAAACATATTCTGATATACAGTTATCAACACAGGGTTTATACAGCAGCAGATATTAAAGAGTAAGGTGCACAAATGCAATATTGTGCAAAGATGCGAGTAATATAGTATTGGAGTTAATTAAATACAATAAATCAGTTACAGTGGGGTCAAAAAGTATTTAGTCAGCCACTGATTGTGCAAGTTCTCCTACTTAGAAAGATGAGAGAGGTCTGTAATTTTCATCATAGGTACACTTCAACTATGAGAGACAAAATGAGAAAAAAAAATCCAGGAAATCACATTGTAGGATTTTTAAAGAATTTATTTGTAAATTATGGTGGAAAATAAGTATTTGGTCAATAACAAACAAGCAAGATTTCTGGCTCTCACAGACCTGTAACTTCTTCTTTAAGAAGCTCTTCTGTCCTCCACTCGTTACCTGTATTAATGGCACCTGTTTGACCTCGTTATCTGTATAAAAGACACCTGTCCACAGCCTCAAACAGTCAGACTCCAAACTCAACCATGGCCAAGACCAAAGAGCTGTCGAAGGACACCAGGAAGAAAATTGTAGACCTGCACCAGGCTGGGAAGAGTGAATCTACAATAGGCAAGCAGGTTGGTGTGAATAAATCAACTGTGGGAGCAATTGTAAGAAAATGGAAGACATACAAGACCATTGATAATCTTCCTCGATCTGGGGCCTCACGCAAGATCTCATCCCGTGGGGTCAAAATGATCATGAGAACGGTGAGCAAAAATCCCAGAACTACACGGAGGGACCTGATGAATGACCTGCAGAGAGCTGGGACCAAAGTAACAAAGGCTACCATCAGTAACACACTACACCGAGAGGGACTCAAATCCTGCAGTGCCAGGCGTGTCCCCCTGCTTAAGCCAGTACATGTCCAGGCCCGTCTGAAGTTTGCCAGAGAGCATATGGATTATCCAGAAGAGGATTGGGAGAATATCATGTGGTCAGATGAAACCAAAATGGAACTTTTTGGTAAAAACTCAACTCGTCGTGTTTGGAGGAAGAAGAAGAACCCAAGAACACCATACCTACTGTGAAGCATGGGGGTGGAAACATCATGCTTTGGGGCTGTTTTTCTGCAAAGGGGACAGGACGACTGATCCGTGTTAAGGGAAGAATGATTGGGGATGTATCGTGTATCGTGAGATTTTAAGCCAAAACCTCTTTCCATCAGTGAGAGCATTGAAGATGGAACGTGGCTGGGTCTTCCAGCATGACAATGATCCCAAACACACCGCTCGGGCAACGAAGGAGTGGCTCCATAAAAAGCATTTCAAGGTCCTGGAGTGGCCTAGCCAGTCTCCAGACCTCAACCCCATAGAAAATTTGTGGAGTCCGTGTTGCCCAGCGACAGCCCCAAAACATCACTGCTCTAGAGGAGATCTGCATGGAGGAATGGGCCAAAATACCAGCTACAGTGTGTGCAAACCTGGTGAAGACTTACAGGAAACGTTTGACCTCTGTCATTGCCAACAAAGGTTATGTTACAAAGTATTGAGTTGAACTTTTGTTATTGACCAAATACTTATTTTCCACCATAATTTACAAATAAATTCTTTAAAAATCCTACAATGTGATTTCCTGGATTTTTTTTCCTCATTTTGTCTCTCATAGTTGAAGTGTAGCTATGATGAAAATTACAGACCTCTCTCATCTTTCTAAGTAGGAGAACCTGCACAATCAGTGGCTGACTAAATACTTTTTGGCCCCACTGTATCAGTTAAATAAAGATTCAAGAGGATTAACAAATCACAGATTCTTCTTTTTACTGCAATTCACAAAACATCCCAACTTTTTTGGGAAAGGTTTATACATCCTTGTCCTGATGTTCTTGGACTTTATGGCCTGTTTTTTTGTCCTGACAATGCGGTGTAAACTGTGGGCCTTTATGGACCCAGCTGTGCCTTTCCAAACTGTGTCCGATCAATTCGAATTGCAACAGGTGGACGTTCTGGATGCTCTCAAGGATAATTAAAGCAAACAGGATCCACCTGACCAGAATGTGTGTGTGTGTGTGTGTGTGTGTGTGTTTGTGTGTGTTTGTGTGTGAGTGTGAGTGAGGTCTGAATAATGTTTTACATAAAAATATTTCAGTTTTTGATTGTTCATTAATTTTCTGAAATGTTTTCATGTCAAGTTGTCTGAAGACTTTCTGAATCCACCGTACTTAGATGATTGATTTTACACGTCAGTTTAAGGTATTGGTAACTTTTAATAATAATAATAAGTTACATTTATATAGCGCCTTTCACATACTCAAGTACACTTTACTATGTAAATATTAAAGGACAGAACATATAACATGAAACAGATGGAGGAACAGTCACCAAGCGATTGTGGAAGGGAGTTCCAAAGTTGGGGGCTGAGGAACTAAAAGACCTGCCACCAACCGACACAGGTGTAAAACGGGGAACAGCTAGAAGGCCTGTGCTAGAGGATCCAAGAGCACAGTTGGGACGGTAAAGGCCTCCGCATACTTACTGCAAAACTAAGTTCGCGAGCGCTGCACAAAACTGAACGTGCCTTTGCGAGCTTACAAGTTGGCATATTTTCAGTGGTTTCGTTTTGCCTGTCGCGTCTGCTCCACAGCTGCAGGTGACGCTGTGACATTTATGATGTTAAGTTCCATGACTACCAAAAAACCATGATCACAGTTATGGCGAGGTGCGAAGTATTGGAAGAGTATTAAAAAATTGCTACAAGAAGAAGCAGAGGAAGAACTGTTCTTGCTCTGAGACACGCTTCTCAAAATCGTCCATGTTTGTTTTCATGGCACGCCTCTTTTTTTACCGACCAATCACAGGCGTTGTTGTGGAGTATCGTCGTGCGCGTAGTTAGCCCAGCTTCCATGTGTGCGACAAGGCAAGCAAAGCCTCTGAGTGACTTCCGTGGTTGTTCGCTTTCTCTGCAATTACGCCACGTTGGTCGCTGAAGCCAGGCGAACGTCGTCTCTGCATGAAGTATGCTGAGGCCTTTAAGGTGAAGGACTTCGCTAAGGTAAGAATTATTTTGTACTTGATAGGCAAGCTGTAGCCTAGTGGTTAAGGTACTGGACTAGTAATCAGAAGGTCACCGGATCAAGCCTCACCACTGCCAGGTTGCTGCTGTTGGGCCCTTAACCCTGAATTGCTCAGACTGTATACTATAACTGTAATGTAAGTCGCTTTGGATAAAGGCGTCTGCTAAATGCGTCTGCTAAATGCCGTAAATGTAAATGATATGGGCGGCTATTGGAAGCCAGTGCAGCTGGTGAAGGATGGGAGTGATGTGGGCAGAGTGTTTAGATTTGAAGACTGAGTTTGGGATGAAAAAGGGAAATGCAATAATCCAGGCACTTTTTTGCTACTCACCCACTTCGCAACTGCTTGGACTTCCAAAACAAACCATGAACATGAGTACTCGTGCGGTAAGAGGAAACTGTATTCTTTCCACTTGAGCTCTTCTGTTTATTAAAAGTTTGACTTATTCTGAATCAGTCCCCAGTTTCCTTCCACAATCTGAACCACTCACTTCTTTCCTTCCTTTCTTTCAGCATGTGACTCACGCTACACACACTGTCTGCAAATGAGTTTGACTTTGTGACATTGTTTCTGGCAAACAAACAGACCTGACGGGATATTTTCTTTCCCCTTCTGAAGGCAGGGTATGAGTGTATATTTGAGTGTGGAGTGTAAGAATGTGAACGGTCAGTGTACCTTTGGTCATTCGTTTTTCACTTCAAATCCCAAAGTTAAAAAACAAGAAAACAGGTCGTTTTTCATTTAAAAAAAACAATATTGAAAAACGTTTTTCGTTTTAAGATCAAAAATCAAATAACAAACAAGCAGAAATTGAAAAACCGATCGTATTTTAATTTTCCAAAATCAACATTTTTTATCAGTTCAATCGGAAATAAACACACAAGCACGCGTGCATGCGCTGAAGTGTATATTATTTGCTTCAGTTTAAAACAGGTACTGTCTGCCGTACTTTTTCCTGCCCTTGTAATTCACAAAAGAACTATTTTTCCTAAATAAAAGGGCTATTCTAAGAAAAAGAATGCTGTTTTCCAACGTCTCACCGTCATCACAATATTTACATTCAGATTATTTTTTTTACCGTATAGGACTCAATTCTGTAATAGATAGATCACTTTATTAATCCCAGAGGGAAAGTCAAGGCATAACTAATCACACACGTCACTTTGTAACTATTACAACATTTAATGCATGTTAATCAGAATTCTGCTTCATGCACTTTTTAGACGCTCCCTTAGTTTATTATCGCAGATGAACATGTTGTTTGCTTCTTGTTTACTGCAAAGTTAGTTTGTTCAATTTTATTCATTTTTGAATGTTTATTGGCAGAGAACAAAGAAATATTATAATACAAGATAAATAAATAAATGACGTCTCGGACGTCAGGCGATCATCCAGTATAAAACTAACTTGACCACGGCGGTGTACAACGTCCAGTACAGTTCCCCATAATGTTAGTTTGTTTGTTTTTTTGCAGATAGAGCAAATATATGCACGTCAAATATACAAACACAAAAATCAGAACAACAGGGGACGCGTCGTCACGTTATTATTACTGTTTCAACACTTGTGCTTGTGTGTTTATTTCCGGTTGAACTGATGAAAAATGTTGATTTCGGAAAATTAAGATACGACTCGTTTTTCAATTTCTGCTTGTTCGTTATTTGATTTTTGATATTAAAATGAATAACGCCCTTTTTTCTTGTTTTTCAACTTTGGGATTTGAAGTGAAAAACAAATGACCAAAGGTACACTGACCGTGAATGTACATTCTGTCTTTTTCTTTTGACAAGCGTACTGTGTATTATAAGTAGGGCCCTACTAAATTCACGGGAAAATGTGCTTAATTTCATGGACCTAAAGAAAAGAGCCACATTTCACAACGGTCATTAAGTTACACTCATAAATTGAATTATAAAATAAATGGATCTATAAATCTATCTATTTATTTATCTAGAACATACGGTGACAATGCGAGGCTTCATGTTCTGTCTCAAAGACGAAAATTCTCGTCCGTGCTTTGACACCCCCCCCACCCCCTCCCCCGCATCCACAGAGTTGGTTGGGAGTTTTCCAAACTCAGTTACCCGAGTCGTGTTTTTAGTTGCTTTACACTTCCACATCTTGGACATTTTGACTAACCCATCACTAACTGAATTGCCGTAGGATTGCTAGGACACGTCATTAACCAGCAAATTAACCAGTAAACGTGAGGCACTTAAACGCTACATGAATGAAAAATGTTAAATTGCTAAACACAAACATTAAAGTTTAGGGATGTAACGATGCACCGGAAGACAGTTAAAAATCGGTGCCCATGTGCCGCGATTTGTATCAGTTAATCATTTAAGATGAATCGATATTCACTTTAAACAGCAGAGGGCGCTGGCGCTATATATTTTATTACAGAATAAGGGAAATGTGTAGCATTTATTTTGCATAGTTTGCACCTATCTAATAAATAAAAGGACATTCATTATTTAGATGAATTAAATATAAGCACAAATACAGTATTTTATTTTAAATAGAAGTAATAAAAGGAAACGTCATAATTTGTCTTCAATTTTATTTAGTTTAAAAAAATCAGGGGGAAATCGTATCGTGAACCCAGTATCGTGAATCGTATCGCATCGTGGGTAGAGTGTATCGTTACATCCCTATTAAAGTTAGAATTTTACAGCAAATTGCATATTGCGTGGGAAAAGGCTCGTGTCACGGCAATTATTTAGGTAGGGCCTTACTTAGAACAGCAGCTTGCTGAGTGGACGCTAGAAAGGAGCGGCAAAGTGATCGATGAAAGTGACCATTTGAAACTGAGCCTATGTACACGGTGTCACGGTGACAGCAGCGTGCCAGTGAAGTTGAGAGTTTTAGGAAATGGCATCACAGAATAAATGTGAGAGAAGAGGAAGTTTACAGATGTGGTGAAAGAGAACACAAAGGTGGTTGGGGTGACGGAGGAGGATGTTCAGGAGAGGACAAATGATTTGCTTTGACGACCAAATGAGCAGCCAAAAGATCACAGTATGAACATAACTTTGCTCCTCGATTTGGATCTACACTACAAAACTAAAACCAGCAATCCCAGTTCACCTACAAACTGTTACTGAATAAAACTGCTCTACCCTCAGAAACACTGAACTTAGGGTCTGTCTGAAAACCTAGAGAGCTGCCTACCTGCCGACTGTCTACCTGATCAGCTGCCTCAGTAGAGAGGATTCTAATAAGACATCAAACTCATAATGCAGATTATTTAGACGCACTACTTATACAGAGATTACGACGATTACGTCACCCCAGTTGTAGCTTACTAAGCTAACACAGTTAGCACATTCAAACCAATGGGCTGAGGCGGCACAACCTGCCAGCATACCAGCTAAAGTCTCCCTCCACGTACCAAAAATGGTTAAACTGTCACTGACTAGTCTGAACTGCAAATGAATGACGATTGCACACTTTTATACAAATTAAAAATTAAATTAGAAATGAACGCTCGTTTCTCCGCTTTTGTCCGCCATATTTGTAGTTTTTTGTGAGAAAAGTTGTGCCGCACTGAATGCTGGGATTGCCTTCACCGTTTAGGAAGCATCGGACGCTCCCTTGATATTCAGGCAGATTATCGCTTAGAATTAAGGCACCTCAGTAGGAGCATTTTAAGGAATTTAGGAATTTAGACATGCCCTCTTCTCGGGAGAGTAGGATGATGTAAAATGTGTCTGTGTAGAGAGATCACGAGGTTTTCAGAACACTACAGCCTGGACAAGACACCCATCCACTGCAAGGCCATGTTTTGTAATGTAATCATCTGACTGTTTTTGGAAGTCAACCAGGGTAATGAAAAGCAATGCAGCAAACATTCCTAACTCCTCATGGACAGTGAGTGATGCTGAACGGCTCCCAGCTGCTGCAGCTGTCCTGACCTACCTACCAATTATACTGGTTTTATTTGGTTTTAAGTTGACCCCCCATTGTCACTGTATAATTTGCGCTCTGGCAACAAGTGTGGCTGAAACACCTGAACTCATTAATAATCCGTGTCCACATATTTTTGGCGGTATAGTGTATGTATAGTGTTAGTTACTGGTCTATTTGACTATTAGGAGTACGTGTAATGAAACTAATGGACAATGCTGTGTTTGCTGTCATTGTGTTTCTTCCGGCTCTTTTCCTGTGTGTTTCCTGCTCTGGTATTTCCTGTTCTCATTGTGTTTGGGTTGTTTGTTGTTTCTTCTGGACAAACCTGATGGGCACAAACGAGCCAGTAAAACAATCTGTGCCCATATTGATTTTCATCGATCACAACGCTGTTGTTTTGATTGCACACGCTGAATGAACTGTTCTCTGATACACGGTTCCATTTACGTGCATTACAGCATCTAGTCTCAGCATTAGAGTCAAGTTAGAAGAGAGACATCCATTTGTTTATTTTTACAAACTGTGTGTTCTTGGTCAAGGTCCCAGTGGGTTCAGTGCTACCCAGAAACAACGAGGCGTAAACCACTGTAAAATTGTGTTTACACAGACACACATTTTTTTAAAGACGACAAATAAAAATTTCATTTAGATTAACTGCTTTATCCTGGTCAGGGTTACAGTGGTTCTGGCTTCACCGGGAAACTTTAAGTGCAAGGCAGGATGGTGGCAACACCATCGCAGACTCAACCAATCATGCCTGTGTAGACGCCTGACCAGTCGATAGCACTGCTGGAATTTGAAACTGGATCTTATAGAGCTTTTCCACCCAAAGAACCCTGGTTCTTGAACCGGTTCTGTTCAGGTTTCTTCTAACCTTGGTGTTTTGTAGAGAACAGACCCACGTTTCCACCAGTTTTTGGGAACCAAGTCTGCGTCATCAACGGTGGGTGTTACGTAAAGAAAGTAAAGAGTAGTGATGTGATGGCGGAGCGTGTAGGTTATCTGCGAGCATTTGTGCTGTTGTTACAGATGTTCGTTTTCATGCAAAAAGCATCGCTCAGCTATTGGTGATAAGAAGACGTAGACGTGTTTGTCGCAGTTGTTGTTTTTTTTAGTTTATTAACATGAGAAGCGTTTTGCGCTTTGCTCTCACCGCGACCCTCGGCGCAAATAGCCGATTTGCTCAGCGCTCGGCTTGAGCGATAAAACATCACTGAAGTTCCACGACACGAACATCCATCTGTGTGAAACAACCATCAAATCCAGTCTAAAAGCTCCACATGTATCTGTGTTTAGCTGGATTAACTTCATGTGTGGGCCGCTCAGGTGGCGCAGCGGTGAAAACGCACGCTGGAACCAGAGCTGGGATCTCGAATACATCGTATCGAATCTCAGCTCTGCCTGCCGGCTGAGCGGCCACATGAACAACGATTGGCCTGTTGTTCAGATATGGGCGGGACTAAGCCGGATGGGGTCTCTCTCTCATGACTGGTGCAATTCCGACCTCTGCTGGCTGATTGGTGGCGCCTGCACAGAGATGGGAAAAGAGTGCTCTCAGGGTGTGTCTCTCCGTACACAACGCTGAGCTGCACTCGTCAAAGTGTAGGTGATAAGATGCATACGGCATGCTGCCCACGTGTCAGAGGGCGCGTGGGTTAGCTTCATTCTCCTCAATCAGAGCAGGGATCGGCATTGGTGGAGAGGAAGCATGACGCAATCGGGCAATTGGACGAGCTAAAAGGGAGAAAAATGGGAGAAAATGAATAAATAAAAAAAATATATATAAAAAAAGTAAAGAGTAGTGACGTGATGGCGGAGCGTGTAGATTATCTGCGAGCATTTGTGCTGTTGTTATAGATGTTCGTTTTTATGCAAAAAGCATCGCTCAGCTATTGGTGATAAGAAAACGTAGACGTGTTTGTCGCAGTTGTTGTTTTCTTTAGTGCATTCACATGAGAAGCGTTTTGCGCTTCGCTCTCACCGCGACCCTCGGCACAAATAGCCAATTTGCTCAGTGCTCAGCTTGAGCGATAAAACATCACTGAAGTTCCACGACACGAACAAACATCTGTGTGAAATAACCATCAAATCCAGTCTAAAAGCTCCACATGTGTCTGTGTTTAACTGGATTTACTTCATGTGTGGTGGTAATAAAGCGTAATGTGGCTGAATGTACTAAAAGTACGACACAGAAACACTAAACTTCTCTCTGTTATTACTGGCTATAAGAGCTCTGTACTGGTTATAAGTGCTCTGTACTAACAAAATTCATTGTTAATTGTTTTAGTACAACTAACCACGTTAAGCTTTATTTTTCACGTTAAGCGTTTATACTGTCCGGGTCACTTTTACCACATCATATCACACAGTTCATCTCTTATATCAGCGGAAAAATGGATCAAAATGTAATCAGGTGAACTTTAAAAGATGAAAGTTTAGCACCAAAGAGGTTTAGCAGCACCCAAACCTCTACACTGTGACATGCCCACAGATGAAAAAACCGAGTATTCTGTGGTGCCAGATTAGACGCTAGTTCGCTGTCTGGAACCTATTTTTTTTCGGTGGAAACACGCAGAACCGCTTCAAAATCAAGTTTGCGAACCGGAACGGAGCCGCATCCACGTCGGTGGAAGAGGGGTATTAGTGATGGCAAGGAAGAGTAATACACTGCTACACCACCCAACCATCCAATATTTTCAATATTATATGTAATTAAAAAAAACTCATTACAGCACATGTTGGTCGGCGGGGGGCATGGAGGTGCAGAGTACCTTCTATTTAGACAGCACTGCTATAGCACTCTGTGTCTTAACTTATTATAATTCGTTTCAGCTGGATGTGGCTCTATATAAGCAGCATTTAAATGCGGTTCGGCGCTGGGTTCTTGTCCTTGTGTCTTTGTTGGTTTGTTAGACTGCTCTGCCGGGCTGACGGTTGGACTGGACGGCCCGCCTGGCTTCTCCCGCCAGTCCTTTTGCCAATGTCCTTTTTATCTGGTTTCCTGGAATTCAGTCGTTGGAGTGGTACCTTTATTGTGCATTGTTGTCTTATTGTGTGTTATGTGGCAGCGTTTCCTGCGTGTGGCTGTCATCCTGGACATGAATTGTGTTCACTGATGGTGCGGCAGTCTTTTTGTATTGTTTAATGGCAGCTGCTGGTGTGCTGAGTCTCTCTTCCTTTGCTCTGTTTTGAGAGTTTGGGTCATTACACACTGGTGGATTAAGTAGCTGGCACTAGTGCCTGTATTTCACAGTTTCGTGGCAATTACCCTGTATTTCTTTTCTAGTTCATCTGTCTCTTTCCTGGGTTACAGGGTTACTAAGATCACTGATTTGACTTCTGTCATTTTTTCTGTTTTTTCTTGACAATCACCGTCCTACTGCTCCTGTAATGTGCGTTTACCTGTCTGTACTGTTCTCTAATATTGCTTCCGTTTGTGACTCATGGTTTGTTCGTGTTCTGTGTTTATCTAGAGTTTTTGTACATAGTTCGTTAATCCAGCTGTTATTTCCCTCTATTATTTTGTGGCTCTTTAGCCTCAGTATTGATTAACCTTGGTCAGGGATCCTGTGGTTAAATTCTATCGCCTTTAATATCAAAGCTGGTGCATTCATTGCGAGCCACTCACCACCACGTGACAGATACAGTGAGTTTTTAGATATTTTTCTTGTGGACTTATTGTAAGCAGTCTGTAAAATAGTTCTTGTTCTTTTTTTATTATTTATCCCAATTTTCCTCCCAATCTAGTCGTATCCAATTACCCGATTGCATTACGCTTCCTTTATACTGATGCTGATCTCCACCCTGGTTGAGGAGAGTGGTGACTATTGTTGACTGCATCTTTTCACCTGCACAATGCGAGTTCATATGAAGATCAGCTTTGTGTATGGAGAGCCACACCCTGATCAATGCATTTTCCTTCGACTCTGTGCAGGCGGCATCAATCAGCCAGCAGAGGTCGTAATTGCATCAGTTATGAGGTCCCGTCTGGCACCCGCCTTGAACAACAAGCCAATCGTTGTTTGTGTAGGCGCCCAGCGTGCAAGACGGCAGAGCTGAGATTCTAACAGACGAGTTCGAAATGTCAGCTCTGGTGTGCTAGCGTGTTTTACCGCTGCGCCACCTGAGCGCCTAATAGTTCTTATTCTTTAATGATTTGATTTTGATCATTTTATTGACAGTTTGTTTACTCGCACCTTCATACTGCAGCCCTGACCATGCACCGTATTAAGCAGCTCATATTTTCTGCTTCCTGCATCTCTTAAACATCTTAATTATTTAGGTAGGTAGTTCATTTGCATTAATATGGTTTGCTGTTATTACTAGCAGTAATGCATTAATTACATTTCTGTTTGGATGATTGATCATGGCAGCATAATGGCTTGATGGTAGCACCGTTATTTCACAGCAAGAATGTCCTGGATTCGATTCCCAAGTGGAGAGGTCCGGGTCCTTTCTGTGTGGAGTTTGCATGTTCTCCCTGTGTCTGTGTGGATTTTCTCTGGGAGCTCCGGTTTCCTCCCACAGTACAAAGACGTGCAAGTGAGGTGAATTGGAGATACAAAATTGCCCTTAATGTGTAAAAGTGTGTGAATGTGTGTAGGGCAGCTGTAGCCTGCTGGTTAAGGTACTGGACTAGTAATCGAAAGGTTGCTGGTTCAAGCCCCACCACTACCAGGTTGCCACTTAAGCAAGGCCCTTAACCCTCAATTGCTTAGACAATATACTGTAAGTTGCTTTGGATAAAAGCAACTGCTTAATGCCAAAAATGAGTCTGGCAACATTTTCTGGGTGAATTGTACCCACTGCAACCCTGAATAGGATAAAGCAGTGATAAAACAGACAATGAATGAATAAATGATCATTGAAGACAATCATTCGATTTTTATATCCACTCCTAGTATTTAGCCATCAATAAAAGTCAACATTCATAAATAATTCATATAACAAACACCAAATAAAAACCTACAGGCCAAGTAAAGATGAACCCAAGCATAACAGTGAAGTAACCTGCAGAAATACATGGCAACACTCAAGGACAAAGCAGTGCTGAAATGTTAAGTGGACATATACATCCCTGTCCACCTCTTTACGAGGTTTAGGTGATCTCTGGGACACAACTGACCCAGTTCACAGCTATAATTAGCACTGACCACTTGCGACTGTAAGTCAGATGAACGGCGGAGCACAGAGAAAGATGCTGATAGAGAGAGAGCTATAGAGAAAAGAAACCCTGCTTTAAACCCCACACACAAATCTGCTGGCCTGTAAAACTGTTTCATCAGCTGTGAGTCACACCATGTACCACTCCCACGTCACACCCACCCAGAGGAACCCACAGATGAAGGACTGTGCATTATAGAAATATTATGAGCTGGAATAGATGCCCGTGTCTGGTGCCAGGGCGTTGTTCAAACAGCGCCGCTCGCCAGAGATGCAGTGTGTCTATCAGGGCGTTTCAGGTCAGACATCCAGACTGCAGCGGTGTGTTACTCTGCTCTGCCTTTCATTTGAACTCAAATGAAAACAGTGCTGGTGGAAGAAAACAGTATATAGGACCATCAGCTTTTCTCTTTTCTTCCTCTCGTCTCACTGTTTTGCTTAACATAATTGTAAACATCAGAGATACATTTAGGAAGAGGAAGAAGAGGAAATAGATTTTACACTATATTAACACCAGCATGATTGTTTGTTGGATTCTTAGCAACACGTCATCTGCTACGGGTGTTATCATGGCTGAATAATGGGTTCCATCTTTTATTAAGTGTGGGGTCAATTTGTTTCTTTATAGGATGTCATGAAAAGACTTTATAGAGATTGGGGTGTTGCTTGCATGACTGAGGGTGTAAGGTTTAATTACATTTACATTTTCAGCATTTAGCAGACGCTTTTATCCAAAGCGACTTACAGTACTGTGACAGTATACAGTATGAGCAATTGAGGATTAAGGGCCTTGCTCAAGGGTCCAACAGCAGCAACCTGGCAGCTGTGGGGCTTGAACCAGCAACCTTTGGATGACTAGTCCAGTACCTTAACCACTAGGCCACAACCGGCCTAAGAGATTGTTTACAACCGATTTAATAGATTGTTATATTGTCTATGGTGTCATATTGCTTCATGTAGTAGTTTGTAGGGCTGGGTATCGCCACTAATTTCCTGGATCAATTCGATTCGATTCACAAGGTCCCGCTTCGATTTGATTTCCGATTCGATTCGATTTCGATTCAACACATTTAGGCATATTTGAGTTACATTAACAGGTTTTGTTTAAATATGTACAGATGCTCAGAGAACGAATGTGATAATTGTACAAAGAACACTCATTATTAAAAATATTTGTGTATTTTGTTTACATAAATAATTAATCCAAAACAGAAAACAGTAACATTCATTTTTTATTATTATTTTATATGTCTCACATGCTACAACATTGTAAATGTAATGTAAACATACACCTGGCTGTTGAACAGCTTATGCCAAGTTTACACTACACGACACTCTGATTAACACGTGGTCGCTGTAATGTTCACACTACACGACTGATCGGCGATGGGGGGTTTTTACACTACACCATCTATCACCAGGGGGAATCACAGGCGAGCTTCTCTGCTCTCCAAAACTACGTTCTGTCACGAAAACACACGTGAGAAGTGATGAAAGGTTTAATGATACCACGTCCAAACATGCACATCAACAAGTAGTGAGAGATGAAAGTTTGTGCGCTGATGAAATAAATGAATCTGAGTGGATTTGGCAACACGAGCAGCATGGATCGTTCTATAGTGAGCTGGAGGTTAATAAATATTTTGTTTTGTAGAGAACGATCAGGTCAGAAATACTGTAAAACTCGCGTGTGCTGATGTATTCTGATAGAAACTATATTATCCCCCTGTACCACCTGTTTACAACCTCTCCCCTGTGTTTCCCCTCGCTGTTTCTCACATTGATTGAGAGCCGAGTTTTGATCGCAGAGCGAACACCGAGTTCCTCCCGAATCCAGCACCGACCCGTCGCCGAGCGAAAATCAGTGCAAAAAGTTGTGTAGTGGTCATAACTTGAGCTTCTGCCATGCTAAACTGATGTGCAGGTCAGATCTCGTTGCATGAAAAAACATTGGCTGGTCACGCGAAATTAAAGGGGGTAACAGATTTCCGTGTGCACCGTAAAAAGGGGCGTATTTAAAAGATCGATCTCGCGTTTATATGAATCGATATCGGATCGTTCAAATAAAGATCGCCCCACCCCTAGTAGTTTGTATGGTAGAATTTTATTTTGCAGTTGTTTATCTGTAGGCATGAATATAAAATGTGTTTAACAGAGGTTCTTGATCCACAGAGGGGACGAGTGGGGGCCTGGTCTCCTATTAGCAGGTAGGTTTGAGTGAGTCTGAACACCAGCATGTGACAAAACCAAGTAATTTTTACAGATGCCAGTGACATAAAATTACTCCAGGACCATCAAAATAGTGTTTAATGAAGGATGTCAGACAAGCACTGATGTCCCTGGCAGATGTGGGGTTTGAACATCAATACCTTAACCACTGGGATGCTACAACTTCTGAGAACATTCAGCATCCTTTCCTTCATTAGGACATAATGGCTCTCACTGTGGTTTGGTTTAGTCCTAGAGCCTCAGAAATAGCTCTGTTTGGGCGCCCTGGTGGCGCAGCGGGATATTCCGCTAGCACACCAGCGCCGAGATTCTGAACTCCTCGGTTCGAAACTCAGTGTTGCCACCGGTCGGCTGGGGGCCATCTTGCAGGCATATTTGGCAGTGCCTGCAGCAGACACGGTTCTGCTAGGGCGGGATGACCTGACTATGTGGGTGGGGTCTTCAAGCGCTGTGTAAGGACCCTGACCAGCAGATAGAGAGGCGCCTGTGCAGAGCGCATGGGTGAAAACGGGTTCCACAAAAAGGTGGAGTGCAGTCCTCAGTGCAGAACATGACCAACATTATTTTTATTCCAAACTAGCGTTACTTTGTAGTGTTAAACTATGTGCCTTTTTTAGCCTACTGTGTTAATGCAGGGTAGGGAATTTTTACCGTTGCATAGCAGCAACTCATTCGTTGTGGAACTACTTTTTGGCGGAAGGTATCGTCAATATTAAAGCATATTCATTATGAAATTCAGGGCTTCTTTGATTTATTTTCTTTCTTTATTTTGTAAAAACTGTTGTATAAAAGCAATAGAAAACTTGAGGTCGTGTGTTATCGACACTCCCTCTCGTGTTCTATTGCTTAATTACATTTCAGTCCTGGTTTACTTAGCGTTCACACTTTCAAATTTACAATCAAACTAAAATACATTTAAAAAAAAGTGATATATGACGCATGTGTGTTGTGTCTTTTGCGAGCCAGCGCTCTCGGTCTGCTTATTTGGTGCACCAGAGTTTAAAAGAAGGTGTTCAGACTTACTGTAAAAACCACACTAACTGAACAATCACACCAGAGTTTGTTTTAATCCTACCAAAGCTGACACAGTTGGGGATGTAACGATGCACCACAAGACGGTTAATAACCGATTAAAAAATTCCACGATTCAAATCAATTTGACATGTATAATGACTCGATATTCACTTTAAACAGCAGAGGGCACTGGCACTATACACCTTGCCTGGTTGACGTCACTGGCGCTATATGCCTGGTTGCCAGATTACGGGTTTTTCAGCCAAATTAGGCTTAATTCAAAATTGTTTTGCATAGTTTGTACCGATCTCACAAATATGGTATTTTATTTTATTTTTTATTAAGAGAAATAATAAAAGGAAACTTTGTCATAATTTGCCTTCAATTTTAGTTTAAATAAATCGGGAAAAATCGTATCGTGAACCCAGTATCGTGAATTGCATCGCATCGTGGGTAGTGTGTATCGTTACATCCCTACTGACAGTATAAACACAACCTTACACTCCACATGGCAGACTGGTATCAAGCCAGGCTTTGTTTGAAAAGCTAACTGGCGTACTTGTTTTGGTGAACTGGTTGCCAAAGTCCTCATTAGTAAAGACCAGCTGAGTACAATTCAAACCTGACTGTCTGTGGATGTGTATTAGATGGCTTTGTGGAGCCAGATGTGGTGACCCTATCAAAGCTCTCTCTGTTTAGACACAACAACCAAATTCTCTCACATGGTTCTCCAGATGTGTATTCTGTAGAACAGATAACATCCATCCTCTGTAGCGAAGAAATCCACATGCAGCAAATATTAAAACCTTTTTTAAATCAAATAAACATGGTCACAGGTTCCTGAAACGCCCTGTCCGGGGTGTGTTACTGTTCCCAATGATTCAATGGACACACAATGACCCTGACCAGGATAAAGCAGTGATAAAGCATAAAAATGAGGTAAAAACAACAGTTTGCGGTGGGTCTGATTCACTGGGCAAAATGTAGGAAACACCTCGGACAGATCGGCAGTCCATCAGAAGGGGCAAACACACACACTTTCACACATTCCTGACTGCATGTCTTTGCACTGTGGGAGGAAACCGAAGAACCCGGAAGAAAACCCACACAGACGTAGGGAGAACATGGAAACTCCACACAGAAATCAAACCCAGGACCTTCTTGCTGTGAGGCAACAGTGCTACCCAGTGGACCACAGCACCACCCTGATCAATACCAGTTGGTTTATTAATTACTTAAAGGAACCATAAAGAAGTTAGATGGCACATGCCACAGGAGAGACATCAGAGAAGGATCACAGCAGCAGGTCACAGTAAGAACATGAACAGAAGACCCCCACAGTGCAGCTCTTTTAGCCGTTATTAGCGCACTCTGCTAACAGGAGCCGTTCTGCTTTAGTGGAGTTCCAGCATCACTGCAGTGTTGCTGCTGCATTCTGATGTTGCTGCACTCCGCTCTACTGAGATACACTATATGGACAAAAGTATTGGGACACCTCTTCTACAAAGCACCATTGATAACAGCTGAAATGAATCAATTACTCACTTACTGTCTTGACTGGTGCTGGAGCCTATCCCAGCTTTTCAATGGGCGCAAGGCACACAGTGACACCCTGGACGGGGCACCAGTCCATTGCAGGGGAGACACACACACATACACACACTCATTCACCTATAGGGCAATTCAGTGTCTCCAATTAACCTGACGGCATGTTTTTGGACTGTGGGAGGAAACCGGAGCTCCTGGAGGAAACCTACGCAGACACGGGGAGAACATGCAAACTCCGCACAGAAAGGACCCGGACCAGCATGACTGTGCCCCTGTGCACAAATTAAGCTCTTTAAAGACATGAAGAAAAGCTCGATTTAAAGCTCGAGTCCTGACCTCAGCACCACTGAACAGCTCTGGAATGAACTGGAACATCGACTGAGGATTTTTAGACTAATATCAGTGCCCAGCCATACAAATGCTTTTGGATTAATGCCCAAATTGGAATTGTGAATTCAACACTCTGGAAAAGAGATGCCACACCACCTTTGGGGCAGCTCGCTCATCCAGTGGGGTTCCCTTGTGATGCCCAAAAAAGATTGCAACACCAGCCTTCCCAAAAAAGACAAAAGTGTACTGACTTCATACGCCAGTAAAAAACAAGACCGGACAGAGCCTGGCATCAGGGTTCCAGGAGAAAGCAGTTTTCCCAACAGAGGAGGTGGCAAATCAGTGAGGAAGAAACTGTGAAATATAGAATCACTTCCACCTGGAGCGAATTAATGCTTAACAAGGCACAGGTGCCCATGATCTACGCCTACATGCCCCCTCTGCCAACCATATCTGACAAGGCAGAAGGACTTGTTTCCATAACCAAGCCACACCGCTAATCTTCATA
The DNA here is from genome assembly GCF_030014385.1 of Trichomycterus rosablanca. Taxonomy (NCBI): domain Eukaryota; kingdom Metazoa; phylum Chordata; class Actinopteri; order Siluriformes; family Trichomycteridae; genus Trichomycterus; species Trichomycterus rosablanca. Next base: position 45,671,592 of record NC_085989.1, on the reverse strand, counting down.
GCAGGTGGGCTTTTTAAAAAGGGTTAAGGGCTGAGGCTGATCTCATGTTTGTTAGCGTTCACCCTCCCAGCCTGGTAGCAACACTGACCTCTATTCTTTTCTCCTTCATTGCTCTCCTTCTACTCTCCCTCAGCAGAGCTAATAGTCCTCCGCTCTACTCTATAGTGTTTCATTTTCCTGACAAGTGTACCCACTGCTATAATGCAACGTCAATGCTAAATGGCCTAACACCGAGCACCAAGATGAGTGAATTATTTAGTGTTGGTGATATCTTTTTCAGCCTGAATATTCACACATCTGCAACTGATTCTGATGTGTACACCTATTAAGAAACTGACACAAGCTGAACAGTTGAAGATTATTGGTGTTACAGGTGAGGACCTAACACAGGTTTATAATTAAGGCCCTACCTAAATCACAGTCGTGAAAATAGCCTTTCCCATGTAATATGCAATTTGCTGTGTAATGTGTATAGCGATTTAATGTTTTTCATTTGCGAAGTGTTCATGGGCCTTAGGTTAACTGGTTAATTTGCACAGTCCTAGTGATCCTACGGCAATTCAGTTAGCAATCGGTTAGTCAAAATGTCCAAGATGTCGAAGTTCGAGCCTGTAGATGCGTGGGGGGTCAAAACACGGACGAGAATTTTTGTATTTGAGTCAGAACATGAAGCCTCGCACCGTCGCTAAATGTTCTAGGTGCTGTGTATTGTAGCTTCTATTTATTCTATCATTCAGTTTATGAGTGTAATTTAATGACCACTGTAAAATGTGGCATCTGTGAAATCTGTGATTTAAAAAAAATGAGGTCTGTGAAATTAAGCACATTCTCCCGTGAATTTAGTAGGGCCATATTTATAACATTCAAAAGATGAACATTTATATTCTCAGGTCAACACACATGACATTAGAAGCTTAGCGCTATGCTCATAGTCACTTTCAGAACTCAGATCACAACATTTTTTGAGTGCTAAAACAACAATTTTTTGAGAAACCTTAGAAACATTAGAAAGAATACAGTGCTATTACAATAGCCTCTGATGGGCACTTGCTGAGCTTTGGAGGCATTTTTAATGAATTTAAGAAATCCAGTCATGAATACATGCATGATTTCGAGCATCATTTCCAAAATCTGTGCTGGTTGTGCTCATTTAAAAGCCGGCTGTATAGCTTCTTGGCTACAGACCATTAGTATTTAGCAGGGCAGTCGTTAGCATGGTGACAGTATAGGTTTTTACATAACCATGTTTGATGTGAAAGTTAAGGGTGTTTCATTAAAGCATGGCCTGGTTCAAGCAAGACAGTAATTTGTGTGGCGATGATTTTATGCAGCAAGATATAGAAGCAATCAAGGTGAAAAAGCCTCCTAAAGTTCTCAAGGACAAAATTATGAAACAACACAGAAACCGCAGTTGTAGCCTGGCGGTTAAGGTACAGGACTACTAATCAAAAGGTCGCTGGTTCAAGCCCCACCACTGCCAGGTTGCCACTGTTAGGCCCTTGAGCAAGGCCCTTAACCCTCAATTCCTCAGACAATACACTGATCAGCCATAACATTAAAACCACCACCTTGTTTCTACACTCACTGTCCATTTTATCAGCTCCACTTACCATATAGAAGCACTTTGTAGTTCTACAATTACTGACTGTAGTCCATTTGTTTCTCTACATACCTTTTTAGTCTTCTTTCACCCTGTTCTTCGATGGTCAGGACCCCCACAGGACCACCACAGAGCAGGTATTATTTAGGTGGTGGATCATTCTCAGCACTGCAGGGACACTGACATGGTGGTGGTGTGTTAGTGTGTGTTGTGCTGGTATGAGTGAATAAGACTCAGCAGCGCTGCTGGAGTTTTTAAACACCTCACTGTCACTGCTGGACTGAGAATAGTCCACCAACCAAAAATATCCAGCCAACAGCGGCCCATGGGCAGCGTCCTGTGACCACTGATGAAGGTCTAGAACAGGGGTGTCAAACTCATTTTCACCGAGGGCCACATCAGCATTATGGTGGCCCTCGAAGGGCCGATTGTAACGTATCCTGCTGTGATTGCAGTCACATTGCTGTTTTTCTTGGAGGCTGAATTCTGCATTTATATTGTCCTACTCTACCACAGACACGGCCTCATAACACAAGAGACGCACCGGTTTCTCTTCCTGAAGCACAAACTTGTTTTCACTTTCATTAAATTTCCTCCTTCTGCTTAATTTTCTTACTTATCTTCTTGTACATTTTGGGATTATGTGTAAATATGTGTAACATCATCTACTGGCGGGATGTGTCACTTTGCAGGTCACAAAATCAGCATGCATTTTGAGAGATGCAGTTAATGTAGGATTTTACAGTGTATTTTAAGACAATTGTTCTGCCCTCACTAATAGTTTATCCCCCTTTCTCAGCTAGACAGACAGACAGACAGACAGACAGACAGACAGACAGACAGACAGCTCTCTTCAGAATACAGTCGGTTTATTTGCTTCCCAGCTGTGTGATACACTGTGTGCACCGGAATGAAGTAAAAATACAAACAATAAAAACAATAAAGAACTTAATACAGTAAAGGCACACAGCTGTAGTCAAGTGTTACATCTGGTACAATATGAGATTTAACCAAACGTAAAATAACGAGTTAGCATTTTGTGTAAAGATACTAATTGCTATAGTAACGGTAACAACAGTATTTAATTACGGTAAATTTGTAACTAAAACGCTGTGATATACTCACTAAACATTTACTAACAACTGAGAATATAAACGCCACTACTTACAGACGATGCTTGGGTATTATACTGCAAGATAATTATTTGTATTTATTTATTATTGTTTACATTACTGACTACGCTACCCCGCGTTCTCCTGCAGTAAAAGTCACATGGCTTCTTAGCGAAGGTTAAGTTAGATAGATAGATAGATAGATAGATAGATAGATAGATAGATAGATAGATAGATAGATAGATAGATAGATAGATAGATAGATAGATAGATAGATACTTTATTGATCCCGAAGGAAATTAAAGATTAGTTGCCATGACTACGATGTCACGTTGTCTCTTAAAGGCGCAGGAGCGCATTAAATTATAAGCGCGTCTCTGTAACGACTCGAACCATCACAACAATCGTACAGTCGTTTAAGCTCTCGCGGGCCGGATCAAATGACGCGGCGGGCCGGATCTGGCCCGCGGGCCGTGAGTTTGACACCTGTGGTCTAGAAGATGACCAACTCAAACAGCAGCAATAGATGACCGGTCATCTCTGACTTTACATCTACAAGGTGGACGAACTAGGTAGGAGTGTCTAATAGAGTGGACAGTGAGTGGACACGGTGTTTAAAAACTCCGGCAGCACTGCTGTGTCTGATCCACTCATACCAGCACAACACACACTAACACACCACCACCATGTCAGTGTCACTGCAGTGCTGAGAATGATCCAACACCTAAATAATACCTGCTCTGTGGTGGTCTTGTGGTGGTCCTGACCATTGAAGGACAGGGTGAAAGCAGGCTAAAAAGATATGGAGAGAAATAGGTGGACTACAGTCAGTAATTGTAGAACTACAGAGTGCTTCTATATGGTAAGTGGAGCTGATAAAATGGACAGTGAGTGTAGAAACAAGGAGGTGGTTTTAATGTTATGGCTGATCGGTGTATAGTTGTGACATAAGTACAAAGTCAAATGAAGTTGTGTGGAAATATGAAGTGGTTCAAGCACTAAATGTGTACAATTAATGGGGTAAAGAAATCATGTAATGAATTATGAATCTTTTAATGCACTGCAAATGATGCTGGGCCAAACAGCAGCAGCAAACTGTATCACTGATCCATGACGAAAATAAACCTGGAGCTGGAACAGACTTTGCTACACTCCTTTATATCACATTAAAAGCAACCTGAGCACAGCATCACAAAGGTGTGATGTGTAACCACGGCAACCACCATGCAAACTCTGGAGGTGAAGGAGAGTTTCCTGAGCAAAACAAAAAGTTCAGTCTATACTGAGAGCTCTGTATCTTCGCTCTTAACAAACTTTCATCAATTTTCATCATAATTATTTTACTGTTGCAGCGCCAGATCACTATAAACAGTTCAGAATGATGACTGGCTAAGTCCTGTTTCCCTAGAAATCTGATGAGCTGACCGATAGGTCTGAGGTTTGTCCAGTTTTTGAACTAGTGCTATGCTGTCGTCAATCTAAATGCTTTTCGGTCGGCCGCTTCATTTCCTTCTTAAGTAGCTACCAGTTTCTTAGGTCTTACACAGCAATTTTTTGTTCTTACACAGCGCTGCTGTGTCTGATCCACTCATACCAGCACAACACACACTAACACACCACCACCATGTCAGTGTCACTGCAGTGCTAAGAATGATCCACCACCTAAATAATACCTGCTCTGTAGTGGTCCTGGGAGAGTCCTGACCATTGAAGAACAGCATGAAAGGGGGCTAATAAAGCATGCAGAGAAACAGATGGACTGCAGTCAGTAATTGTAGAACTACAAAGTGCTTCTATGTGGTAAGTGGAGCTGATAAAATGGACAGTGAGTGTAGAAACTAAGAGGTGGTTTTAATGTTATGGCTGATCTGTGTATATACAGTGTATCACAAAAGTGAGTACACCCCTCACATTTCTGCAAATATTTCATTATATCTTTTCATGGGACAACACTATAGACATGAAACTTGGATATAACTTAGAGTAGTCAGTGTACAACTTGTATAGCAGTCTAGATTTACTGTCTTCTGAAAATAACTCAACACACAGCCATTAATGTCTAAATAGCTGGCAACATAAGTGAGTACACCCCACAGTGAACATGTCCAAATTGTGCCCAAATGTGTCGTTGTCCCTCCCTGGTGTCATGTGTCAAGGTCCCAGGTGTAAATGAGGAGCAGGGCTGTTAAATTTGGTGTTTTGAGTACAATTCTCTCATACTGGCCACTGGATATTCAACATGGCACCTCATGGCAAAGAACTCTCTGAGGATGTGAGAAATAGAATTGTTGCTCTCCACAAAGATGGCCTGGGCTATAAGAAGATTGCTAACACCCTGAAACTGAGCTACAGCATGGTGGCCAAGGTCATACAGCGGTTTTCCAGGACAGGTTCCACTCGGAACAGGCTTCGCCAGGGTTGACCAAAGAAGTTGAGTCCACGTGTTCGGCGTCATATCCAGAGGTTGGCTTTAAAAAATAGACACATGAGTGCTGCCAGCATTGCTGCAGAGGTTGAAGACGTGGGAGGTCAGCCTGTCAGTGCTCAGACCATACGCCGCACACTGCATCAACTCGGTCTGCATGGTCGTCATCCCAGAAGGAAGCTGACGCACAAGAAAGCCCGCAAACAGTTTGCTGAAGACAAGCAGTCCAAGAACAGGGATTACTGGAATGCCCTGTGGTCTGACGAGACCAAGATAAACTTGTTTGGCTCAGATGGTGTCCAGCATGTGTGGCGGCGCCCTGGTGAGAAGTACCAAGACAACTGTATCTTGCCTACAGTCAAGCATGGTGGTGGTAGCATCATGGTCTTGGGCTGCATGAGTGTTGCTGGCACTGGGGAGCTGCAGTTCATTGAGGGAAACATGAATTCCAACATGTACTGTGACATTCTGAAACAGAGCATGATCCCCTCCCTTCAAAAACTGGGCCTCATGGCAGTTTTCCAACAGGATAACGACCCCAAACACAACCTCCAAGATGACAACTGCCTTGCTGAGGAAGCTGAAGGTAAAGGTGATGGACTAAACTCAATTGAGCACCTGTGGCGCATCCTCAAGTGGAAGGTGGAGGAGTTCAAGGTGTCTAACATCCACCAGCTCCGTGATGTCATCATGGAGGAGTGGAAGAGGATTCCAGTAGCAACCTGTGCAGCTCTGGTGAATTCCATGCCCAGGAGGGTTAAGGCAGTGCTGGATAATAATGGTGGTCACACAAAATATTGACACTTTGGGCACAATTTGGACATGTTCACTGTGGGGTGTACTCACTTATGTTGCCAGCTATTTAGACATTAATGGCTGTGTGTTGAGTTATTTTCAGAAGACAGTAAATCTACACTGCTATACAAGTTGTACACTGACTACTCTAAGTTATATCCAAGTTTTATTTCTATAGTGTTGTCCCATGAAAAGATATAATAAAATATTTGCAGAAATGTGAGGGGTGTACTCACTTTTGTGATACACTGTATGTATGTATTCTGGATGGATTCTCGCGCCCACCTCCTCCCCATTCCCTCCACAGCTCTTTACATTTTGCTGGGGTTCTGCTGCCAGACACAATAATGGTAATGAGGGAGCCACCCTGAACTCCAGCCCATCACTCCCAGAGCTCCCCTCCCTTCACTTCCAGTGTCATAATCACTCTTTTTACATTTACATTTTCAGCATTTAGCAGACGCTTTTATCCAAAGCGACTTACAGTATACAGTCTAAGCCATTGAAGGTTAAGGGCCCAACAGTGGCAACCTGGCTGTGGTGGGGTTTAAACCAGCGACCTTCTGCTTACTCTTTATTCTTCATTCATGCCAGGCCTGCACTGGTAAATGAAACATTAGCCGTGTGCATGGTGTAGGTGGGAGACCCTCTGAGCTGTCCTTTAATTAGAAAATTACAGACTTTGTGACGTGGTTCTGTGCCTGTCTTACATCAGGACACTTTGTTGGGCTTCATGTTTACCGTTACCCTGATACCCTAGTGGAACACCAGGCTGGAGAACCTAGTTATTAACAAATCTGCTCACCTCCCCCATCATCCAATCATCCATCCTTCTGTTCTTGTGTGGTGCCGTAAATGAGTGAATCACGGGTATGACCCCTCACCTTTGGTCCCCAGAGACTGGGTGCTGCACCATATGGCAGTAACAGTACAGTCTGGGTGTAGTGTGTGTGTGTGTGTGTGTGTGTGTGTGTGTGAGTGTGATTCAGAGAAGGAACCCAAGGGATGGAAAAAAACGTTAGAGGACAATTATTCTCGCATAAACACAACAACTCATTCCCCTGTGTACTTAACACACACACACACACACACACACACACACACAACTCTTAACAACTTTTTGTAACTGTCAACCCAGCAAGTAAACAGCACTAATACTTAATAATCCTGCTCAAATATGAACATCTGTAAGCATACACACCTGTGTACACACACTTACACACACATACGCAAACACACAACCTTAGTATTTCTACCTGGCATGCAGTAAGAGGCATAATGGGTAGGCGAGGTGAAGGAGGAGAGGAGGAGCGTCTAAAAATACTGTTGCAAACAGCACAGCCTTTACCTGACTGTGGTTAACTCATCGCTATAGTGTTCCTGGAGGCTACTGCACCGTTGTTAAGTGCTTGCTATGGTGTTTCAGTAGGTTAGTAGGTTGTTGCTAAGTGGTTGTGATAGTATACCTGTGGTGGCTAGACTGTTGTTATGTATTTCCTGACTTGACATGCAGTTAAGTTGCTAAGGTGCTGACAGCTTAGCCAAGGTGGTCTACTAGCATGGCACTCTTGAACAAAGTGGCTAAGCAGCATTACTATCTTAAACTAGAATGACCAGCATTAAAAGCTTGACCAAGGTGGTCAACCACCTAATCAGCATGGAAGTCTTGAATGAGTTTGCTGACACGTGTATCTTTATCTAAGTAAGGAATCAGAAAACACCTTGACCAAACTGGTCAACCAGTATAAGAAGACATAGCCTTTGCCCAACAATTCCAGTGTCCCCTATACCTGTCAATGCCAATAAAGGAGACATGGTCTTTGTACCAGTCAGTCCCTGTGGAGTTGTGTCTTCTCTATGCCTGTAATTCCCAATAAAGGAGACATGGCCTTTGTACATGTCAGTCCCGGTGTAGGTCTGTCCTCTGTGCCTGGTAGTCCCAGTAAAGGAGGTGTGCCCTTTTTACCTGTCAATCCCAATGATGAAGACTATGGAAGACTAATAGGTCTATCTGAAAACCTAGCGATCCTTCTACATAGATGCATCTTACATCATCCTGTGCTCCAGAAAAAGAAGGAATGTCTAAATTCCACTTCCAGTTCAAACCAGCATGGCTACATCTAAAACCAGCTCAAGACAGCTTCCATTGATATATGTTTTAACTGGATTTTTTTACCAGACTGGACACAAAAATCTTCAGGCTTGGTTAGACTAGATGACAGATTAGTACACTATAAGGCCAAAGGTATCTGGACACCTGGCCATGAGCTTGTTGGACGTCCCATTACAAAAAACAAATGGTAATAAAGTAGAGTGACCTACTGTATGTGTGTGTGCATGTCTGTGTATATTTGTGTCTGTGTTTATACGTGTGTGTCTGTTGTTTATGCCTGTATGTGCATGTACGTGTGCATGTCTGTGTGTGTGTGTGTGTGTCTGTGTATATTTGATTAGACTGGATGACAGATTAGTACACTATATGGCCAAAAGTATTTGGACACCTGACCATGAGCTTGTTGGACGTCCCATTACAAAAGCAAATGGTAATAAATTAGAGTGACCTATGTGATCTTTTTAGCCAGAAGGCTTCTCACAAGACTTTAAAGTAAGTCTGTGGGAATGTGTGCCCATTTATTAAACATGCATCAGTATGAATGAGAAATGATGTTGGTCAAGAAAGCCTCAGTTGATGTTCCAATTCATTCCAAAGGTGTTCAGTGTGCCTGAGGTCAGGACTCTGTACAGGCCTCTTCTTGTCTTGTATAGAGCTTGCTTTGGGCATAAGGGCACAGTCATGCTGGAACAGGAAAGGGCCTTCCCTAAACTGTAGCTCCAACGTTAGGAAGCATATAAGTACCATTGTATGGTTGATTTATTACAGCAATTGCTGTGGCTGAAACACATGAATTCAAATATTATAAGGGATGCCACAATACTTTTGACCAATATAGTCGTATATACTACTGAAGTATAATTGCGATTCACAAGCGATATACCGCACAGCCCGGGAGAGAAGAGATTTGAAGGATTGATGGTCTCACCTGCAGTCGTCTGCGCCGGATAATCCCGGTATCATCCATGACTGGGATGCAGAAGGTCCCGGTACCAGAGGGGAAGGGTTCCAGTATTCGTCCCCGTGTATTTAAACAGAGAACCGTTAGTCGCGGTGAATCATAGCGGATGGACTCGGTTCGGCTCTACGTCCCGAGCCAACATACCGACAACTGAATATTTACGGGAAATTGAATGAAAAATCAACTGTCACGAACCCCTAAATACACACCAGAACATCCACTATAGCAGCACCATCACGGACACAACATCACCTTCATTCAGCTCCGTTATCCTCGGTTAGCCGTTACCGGTAGCTAACAGGAATCGGTCTCTGATAGCAACAACACGTCAACACGTAACGTAAACACCACAATGAGAGAGCGCGCTCGAGCTCTGTAACGGAAATATAACGACACCCAGCTCACTCCGCTTTAAAATAACGGTCAGTGCGTTTCAAATTATTCAAACGGTTTAAAAAGATAACGGCTGTAACGGACGCGGAGCGCTCTGGCTGAGCTGACGGGTTATAATGCAGTAAGTAGGGAGGTCGGTACCGGGCGCACGAGCTGCTCGCTGGCTCCTCCTCGCGCTCAGCTGATTGGCTCGCGACCCCCTTCATCACCTCCAGCTCTGTTGCTTTATGATGATGAGAACGAGCGCTGAACAATACCGAGCCTTATCAGTGTGTGTGTGTGTGTGCGTGTGTGTGTGTGTGTGTGTGTGTGTATATATTACTGTAAATATAATAATTTTTATTGTTATTATTTTGCACTGTTTTTATTAATATTTTATTCTATTTTATATTTTTTGCACATGTAACTGTTATATATATATATATATACGTATATATACAGTGCCTTGCAAAAGTATTCAGCCCCCTTGAACTTTTCAACCTTTTGCCACATTTCAGGCTTCAAACATAACGATATGAAATTGTAATTTTTTGTGAAGAATCAACAACAAGTGGGACACAATCGTGAAGTAGAACGAAATTTATTGGATATTTTAAACTTTTTTTAGAAATAAAAAACTGAAAAGTGGGGCGTGCAATATTATTCAGCCCCTTTACTTTCAGTGCAGCAAACTCACTCCAGAAGTTCAGTGAGGATCTCTGAATGATCCAATGTTAACCTAAATGACTGATGGTGATAAATAGAATCCACCTGTGTGTAATCAAGTCTCCGTATAAATGCACCTGCTCTGTGACAGTCTCAGAGTTCTGTTTAAAGCGCAGAGAGCATCATGAAGACCAAGGAACACACCAGGCAGGTCCGAGATACTGTTGTGGAGAAGTTTAAAGCCGGATTTGGATACAAAAAGATTTCCCAAGCTTTAAACATCTCAAGGAGCACTGTGCAAGCGATCATATTGAAATGGAAGGAGTATCAGACCACTGCAAATCTACCAAGACCCGGCCGTCCCTCTAAACTTTCAGCTCAAACAAGGAGAAGACTGATCAGAGATGCAGCCAAGAGGCCCATGATCACTCTGAATGAACTGCAGAGATCTACAGCTGAGGTGGGAGAATCTGTCCATAGGACACAATCAGTCGTACACTGCACAAATCTGGCCTTTATGGAAGAGTGGCAAGAAGAAAGCCATTTCTCAAAGATATCTATAAAAAGTCACCTGGGAGACACACCAAGCATGTGGAAGAAGGTGATCTGGTCAGATGAAACCAAAATCGAACTTTTTGGCCACAATGCAAAACGTTATGTTTGGCGTAAAAGCAACACAGCTCATCACCCTGAACACACCATCCCCACTGTCAAACATGGTGGTGGCAGCATCATGGTTTGGGCCTGCTTTTCTTCAGCAGGGACAGGGAAGATGGTTAAAATTGATGGGAAGAGGGATGGAGCCAAATACAGGACCATTCTGGAAGAAAACCTGTTGCAGTCTGCAAAAGACCTGAGACTGGGACGGAGATTTATCTTCCAACAAGACAATGAACCAAAACATAAAGCAAAATCTACAATGGAATGGTTCACAAATAAACGTATCCAGGTGTTAGAATGGCCAAGTCAAAGTCCAGACCTGAATCCCATCGAGAATCTGTGGAAAGAGCTGAAAACTGCTGTTCACAAACGCTCTCCATCCAACCTCACTGAGCTCGAGCTGTTTTGCAAGGAAGAATGGGCAAAAATGTCTGTCTCTCGATGTGCAAAACTGATAGAGACATACCCCAAGCGACTTGCAGCTGTAATCGCAGCAAAAGGTGGCGCTACAAAGTATTAACGCAAGGGGGCTGAATAATATTGCACGCCCCACTTTTCAGTTTTTTATTTCTAAAAAAAGTTTAAAATATCCAATAAATTTCGTTCCACTTCACGATTGTGTCCCACTTGTTGTTGATTCTTCACAAAAAATTACAATTTCATATCGTTATGTTTAAAGCCTGAAATGTGGCAAAAGGTTGAAAAGTTCAAGGGGGCTGAATACTTTTGCAAGGCACTGTATATATATATATATCTGTTCTTTCTTATTGTTATTTTTATTATTTCTCTCTAACTTGCTTTGGCAATACGAATGGCCTTATTTGTCATGCCAATAAAGCTTCTTTTGAATTTGAGTTTGAGTAAATCTGTGTGTCTGTGTTTATATGTGTGCGTGTGTGTGTGTAAATCTGTGTGTCTGTGTTTATATGTGTGCGTGTGTGTGTGTGTAAATCTGTGTGTCTGTGTTTATATGTGTGCGTGTGTGTGTGTGTAAATCTGTGCGTCTGTGTTTATATGTGTTTCTATGTGTGTGTGTGTGTGTCTGTGTTTATATATATATATGTATGTCTTTGTGTGTATGTCTATTTCTGTGTGTCTGTGTTTATATGTGTGTGTGTGTGTGTGTTGTTTATGTCTGTATGAGTATGTATTTGTATTTCTGTGTGTTGTTTATGCCCATATATCTGTGTTTGTATGTACGTGTGTATGTCTGTGTTTATATGTATGTATGTATGTGTGTGTTGTTTATTTCTGTATCTGTATATGTATTTGTGTGTGTGTGTGTGTGTTGTTTATTTCTGTATCTGTATATGTATTTGTGTGTGTGTGTGTGTGTTGTTTATTTCTGTATCTGTATATGTATTTGTGTGTGTGTGTGTGTGTGTGTTGTTTATTTCTGTATATGTATATATATTTGTGTGTGTGTGTGTGTGTGTGTTGTTTATTTCTGTATATGTATATGTATTTGTGTGTGTGTGTGTGTGTGTGTGTGTTATTTATATCTGTATATGTATGTATTTGTGTGTGTGTGTGTGTTGTTTATTTCTGTATATGTATATGTATGTATTTGTGTGTGTGTGTTGTTTATATCTGTATATGTATGTATTTGTGTGTGTGTGTGTGTTGTTTATATCTGTATATGTATATGTATGTATTTGTGTGTGTGTGTGTGTTGTTTATATCTGTATATGTATATGTATGTATTTGTGTGTGTGTGTTGTTTATTTCTGTTTATGTATTTGTGTATGTGTGTGTTGTTTATTTCTGTATATGTATATGTATGTAGTTGTGTATGTGTGTGTTGTTTATTTCTGTATATGTATATGTATGTATTTGTGTATATGTGTGTTGTTTATATCTGTATATGTATATGTATGTATTTGTGTGTGTGTGTGTGTTGTTTATATCTGTATATGTATATGTATGTATTTGTGTATATGTGTGTTGTTTATATCTGTATATGTGTATGTATGTATTTGTGTATGTGTGTGTTGTTTATTTCTGTTTATGTATTTGTGTATGTGTGTGTTGTTTATTTCTGTATATGTATGTATGTGTGTATGTCTGTGCTTATATTTGTGTGTGTATGTCTGTCTGTCCATGTATGTGTATGTGTGTGTTGTTTATGTTGGTATATGTATGTATTCGTATGTCTGTGTTTATATGTATGTATGTATTTGTGTATGTGTGTTGTTTATATCTGTATATGTATTTGTGTGTATGTGTGTGTTGTTTATTTCTGTATATGTATGTATGTATTTGTGTATGTGTGTGTTGTTTATTTCTGTATATGTGTATGTATGTATTTGTGTATGTGTGTGTTGTTTATTTCTGTATATGTATGTATGTGTGTATGTCTGTGCTTATATTTGTGTGTGTATGTCTGTCTGTCCATGTATGTGTATGTGTGTGTTGTTTATGTTGGTATATGTATGTATTCGTATGTCTGTGTTTATATGTATGTATGTATTTGTGTATGTGTGTGTTGTTTATTTCTGTATATGTATGTACGTGTATATGTCTGTGTTTATATGTATGTATGTACAGTATGTGTTAGTTGTTTATTTCTGTATATGTATATATGTGTGTATATTTGTGTTTATATGTATGTATGTATTTGTGTGTGTATGTCTGTCTATGTATGAGTGTATGTGTGTGTTGTTTATGTCTGTATATGTGTATGTATGTATTTGTGTATGTGTGTGTTGTTTATGTCTGTATATGTGTATGTATGTATTTGTGTATGTGTGTGTTGTTTATTTCTATAAATGTATATGTATGTACGTGTGTATGTCTGTGTTTATATGTATGTATGTATTTGTGTATGTGTGTGTTGTTTATTTCTGTATATGTATGTATGTATGTATGGCTGTGTTTATATGTACAGTGGGGGAAATAAGTATTTGATCCCCTGCTGATTTTGTTTACTGAAGTTTACCCCCTTACAAAGACTTGAACAGTCTATAATTTTTATGGAAGGTTTATTTTAACAGAGAGAGACAGAATATCAACAAAAAATCCAGAAAAAAAACATTAAATAAAAGTTATAAATTAATTTGTATTTAATTAAGGGAAATAAGTATTTGATCCCCTACCAACCAGCAAGAATTCTGACCCCCACAGACCGGTTATGTGCCCATGAGTCACACAAATTAGTCCTGTCCCTGTATAAAAGACTCCTGTCACAGAATCAGTTTCTTCCGTTCAAATCTCTCGACCACCATGGGCAAGACCAAAGAGCTATCAAAGGACGTCAGGGACAAGATTGTAGACCTGCACAAGGCTGAAATGGGCTACAAGACCTTCAGTAAGAAGCTTGGTGAGAAAGAGACCACTGTTGGTGCGATAATTCGAAAATGGAAGAAATACAAGATCACAGTCAATCGCCCTCACTCTGGAGCTCCATGCAAGATCTCACCTGGTGGGGTAAGAATGATTCTGAGAAAGGTGAGGTCAGTCCAGAATTACACGGGAGGAGCTTGTCAATGATCTCAAGGGAGCTGGGAGCACAGTCACCAAGAAAACCATCAGTAACACACTTCGCCGTAATAGATTGAGATCCTGCAGTGCCCGCAAAGTCCCTTTGCTCAAGAAGGCTCATGTACAGGCCCGTCTGAAGTTTGCCAATGAACACCTGAATGATTCAGAGAAAGCTTGGGAGAATGTGATATGGTCAGATGAGACCAAAATTGAGCTCTTTGGCATCAACTCCACTCGCCGTGTTTGGAGGCAAAGAAATGCCCGGTGGGGATGGTGTTCTTGGGGTCATATCCAGCATTTCTCTGCTCCCAGCTCCCTTGAGATCATTGACAAGCTCCTCCCGTGTAATTCTGGACTGACCTCACCTTTTTCAGAATCATTCTTACCCCACCAGGTGAGATCTTGCATGGAGCTCCAGAGTGAGGGTGATTGACTGTGATCTTGTATTTCTTCCATTTTCGAATTATCGCACCAACAGTGGTCTCTTTCTCACCAAGCTTCTTGCTGATGGTCTTGTAGCCCATTCCAGCCTTGTGCAGGTCTACAATCTTGTCCCTGACGTCCTTTGATAGCTCTTTGGTCTTGCCCATGGTGGTCGAGAGATTTGAACGGAAGAAACTGATTCTGTGACAGGAGTCTTTTATACAGGGACAGGAATAATTTGTGTGCCTCATGGGCACATAACCGGTCTGTGGGGGTCAGAATTCTTGCTGGTTGGTAGGGGATCAAATACTTATTTCCCTTAATTAAATACAAATTAATTTATAACTTTTATTTAATGTTTTTTTTCTGTATTTTTTGTTGATATTCTGTCTCTCTCTGTTAAAATAAACCTTCCATAAAAATTATAGACTGTTCAAGACTTTGTAAGGGGGTAAACTTACAAAATCAGCAGGGGATCAAATACTTATTTCCCCCACTGTATACATGAAGAGCATGAAGAAACATATACAACATAAATTATGTCATAAGACTTGTCGAAAATCCCTTAATTTAGGCAAATGTACCTCTTAGCTGCTTATAATAAGCTTATTATGGAACAAACTAACAAAAACCTTGAAAATCCTGTTAAATTAATGAGGGGAATGAGTGCATTCTTTTTTCCAAATATTGCACCATGCCTATTGAGAAACCCTGATTACAGGAGCACTCAGAATTGGCAGCACTCGAGAGACTTTTCTGATTCAGTCTGTCTTTAAAAACACCCCCCACACAGGTCACAGCTTTGAGACAAAAACAGCAGGAAGCAACAGTGGAAGCCAGTAAAACATATAGCAGTGAGGCACGACTGGACTCATCTGACCATCAGGAACTCAATGAATACAACTCTAACCACATGTGGTGTGATTACTCACTGTCCTTTGTAATAGCTGCATCAACACAGTCGTGCCAGATGCAGCAGGAATCAGCAGTGTGAATAAACTGTAAATGAGGTGTAGAGAGAGAATGAATGTATCTGATTACATCTGTGACAATATATTACAAACTTGGTGCTTGCAACACCTTCCGGCTGAGACAGGAACATGTTTACAGATGTGTTACAACCTCTGTTTTTTTTTTCGTCATCCTCCAACCCTCAGGCATAAATGCAAATACAAAAAATAGCCAAGAGTTTAAAGTCTAAAGACCAGGTTTAATAAATATTTAAACAATAGAACAATTTATTAACAAACATACAGTCAAACCTCAAAGTTATGACTTCTTAGCTTAAGAACTAAGAATGACCAACAGTTCTAGACCTGGGAAGAGACTGAAATATAATGTAATGATCCCATAACCACAGCGTGAAGTAATTACTTAAGATTAATGAATATTTTTTAATTAAAACAAAGGTTTTACATAATGAAATATAATGCAAGTCACTGCTCATTAATGCCTAGCTGTTTTAGTTTCACATTAGAATGCTCTATTGCTCAGACTGTTTACACCCCCCTCCTCCCCACACTGATGGCTGGCAATGGACTGGAACAGTGGCACTGTGCCTCATGATCCTTTCACATGAGTAGAGATTATCCACTCACTGGATCATTTCACGCTACCCTGATATTTCCCTGCTCAACGCTCAAGCATACAGTGCTGTGAAATAGTATTTGCCCCCTGTTCGATTTATGTTATTTTTGCTTATTTGTCATATTTAAATGTCTCAGATCTTCCAACAGATTTTAATATAAAATAATGATTACACCAGTAAACACAAAATTAATTCATTCTTTCATTGTCTGCTTTACCACTACTTCATCCTTTATTATTATTAGGGGGTCGAAGTGGGTCTGATTCATTGGGTGAAAGGTAGGAAACACCCCAGACAGGTCACCAGTCATTCAACGGGTCTTGTGCAATTTCATTTCACTTTAATGGGACATGTGCAACTTATAATTTAAATTTAAATTTGACATTTATTGGACATGTGCAATAGCTTCTTTTCCTGGTTCTGTTTTGTTTGAGTGCTGTTTTATATTTATATTTGTATATAGTAGTACTATTGTTTGCTGTTTTTTTCTTGCACCGAGGGGGGGGAGGGGGGGGGGGGGTTGTATTTCAATTTCCTGGTGCAAGTGTACAAGTACAATGTGAAATGACAATAAAGGATTCGTATTCAGTCCATCACAAGGCTAAACACAAAGTGCAGCTTTAAATGATCATTCCCATCATTGAAGATAAAGATTTATTCAAACTCTGTATCACCACATGAAAAAGTGAGTTCATCCTGTGAAAACACAGAGTAAAATAATACATAATATGTGCATGTATAAGTACTGCACACAATCTATTGGTCTGTAAAAGTAAAAAATAGCTTTCTTGTTTCATGTGTTTGGTATCACTAGTAGACACATTTTTTAACAATAAAAACCTCTAGTGTGCTCACACTGTAAAATAAAATCAAAAATTCAAGCAATATTATGGACTAGGTCTGCTTTGACAGGCCTCGTTTTGTTTTTTTTGTTTTTTCAAAATGAGAAGCAGATTAACGTTGGTCTGCTGCTGCCATCTTCAGGACTGCAGCTTTAATATATATTGTCTGAGAGCCAATTCTGCTCTTTAAACTCCAGTATTATTCTGATCTAATGGGCTATGTTTCTGATGTGGCACTTAGGGCCCACAGATGGATCGATGGATGGATGGATGGATGGATAGACAGACAGAAAGACAGACATAGACAGATTGACAGAGAGATAGATAGATAGATAGATAGATAGATAGATAGATAGATAGATAGATAGATAGATAGATAGATAGATAGATAGATAGATAGACATACAGGTAGATAGACAGACTGACATACAGATAGATAGACAGATAGATAGACAGATAGATAGACAGACAAACGGATGGACAGACGGACAGACAGATATATAGAGAGACAGAAAGACAGGTAGGTCGATGGATAGACAGACAGACAGGTAGACAGACAGACAGATAAGTAGACAGACATATAAATAGATAAATAATTCATTTTGGAATACTGCAATGTTCTTTAGTAATGCAAGAAAAAATAGTGCATCATTGGGTTTAATCAGGATTTAAGTGTTTTTAAGTTTCTTACATTTTTTCTTACATTTTTAGAAGCACCAGTAAACACAAAAGTAGTTCAGTAGAACTCATGCATTTATTATGGATTATCTAAAGAAATACGATAGTAAAAATGACTGGACAATAAATACAGTGGATTTGGAAAACATTCAGACCCCTGGACTCTTACCCCCTGTATTCTGTTGTGGATTGAAATGTATATAATTGAACTGACAACTGGTTATCACAATCTGTAAGCTGCTCAGAGCGCCAGTGACAGCCATTTTTTTTTTAAAGAGGAAAGACAGGAAACCCAGAACAAGATGGGGACAGCAATGCATGAGGGGCACCACCCACCCACCAACGCCGCCTCTGATGCAGCTTGTTCATCCAGAGCGGTTTTCTTGTGATGGTTGAAAGATGCCACAACACCAGCTGACTTCCTCAAAAAATAAAGAATGTCAGCATCTGTGCCAGCGGAAAATTGTACCAGACTTCAAGGTATCAAGAGTAAAGCCAGTTGTCAATGTGAGAAAGAAACCAGAATAAATAGAAACACTTCCACCTGGAGCCAATTAATACTCAGTGACTGTCAGTTAGATAAAAAAAAGAGAATTCTCTGTAGAGAACTTTCTATAGATGCAGACTGCAAAGTATATGTAGATGTGCGGGAGATGGGGGAGGGTATGAGTTGCAGAATCATGTTCATCTGCCAGGCTGTTTCTGTAATGAATTAGTTTTTTGGTTTAAAATTAGTTTAATTACATTTTTTTTTTTTTTTGGTAAAGTACAAACGACTGAGCCTTTCATTAATGCCCCTTCTGTTCCTCATGGAAAATAACTAATCATGTGCTTCTGAACATTTCATTAACTACCCAGTCTTATATTGCTCCGACATGTGTTGCAATAATGAAATTAGGAATTAGCATATATTCATATTAAATATATTGAATCTATCTATCTATCTATCTATCTATCTATCTATCTATCTATCTATCTATCTATCTATCTATCTATCTATCTATCTATCTATCTATCTATCTATCTATCTGTCCGTCTGTCCGTCCGTCCATCTGTCCGTCTATCTGTCTGTCCGTCCGTACACCCATCCATCCATCCGTCCATTTGTCCGTCCGTCCGTCCATCCATCCATCCATCTATCTATCTATACCTGATGCCTCACACCCTGGATACAAACCTTTTACCCTCCTACCCTCTGGCAGGTGCTACAGAGCCCTGCACACAAGACACAGACAGTGTCAACTGTTTTTTTTTATTTCCAAATGCCATTAAACTTATTGATAACTATAACTGACTTATAATTTGTACATTGTCTGCATACGTATTGTTTTGTATGTATACTGTATCGTATCGTTTGTATATTGTAGAGAGCTACCAACAGCTGAAAACAAATTACTAGACGAATAAAGCTGATTCTGATTCTGATTTTGGGTTCTGAGTTTGGGTTTATTTACAGTTGTTACAGGTACATGGCTGAACCTGGCACATCAGAGGCAAGGCACGACCCACCTCGTTACACATTGGAATTCTTTTCTTTGTATGATAATTGTAAGGGTACAAGAATATTAACAAATCACGGATTGTCCTTCAGATTGTTGATCTTCTTATGTGTAACGGTTTTCATTGGCAACTCAATAGTTTGCAAACACAAGCTGGCAGAACATTTTAAGTGACTATTTGAGTAATTAAAGACAAAACAACTTTGTTCTTCTCCCCAAATAGCACATACACAAAGGACCAGTTTGTTTTTGTTTAAATGACCAAACCATGCACTCCACTCACCCCGAAAATGGGACAGTCCTGAAAAAGCCTGTCGGTCAACTGTACAATCTTCATTATGAAACCAACCTACTTTGTAATGTGGCTTCAGATGTACAGGACAAGAATGATGCTGAGTTTTATAATGTTAGATTTTATGGTCAATTATTTGTTTCATTGTTCTCACAATGCTTTTGTATCTAAATTGCGGCTATGATTACTGTGACCCTCAGGACTGGTGTTCACATTACCAGATTAAACACCAAGCTCTCCAAGACGGAGAAAAACAAGCTGTACAGCCAATCGTATAATCACTTCTACAGTAAAAAAAAAAAAAAAAAAAGCTTTCAGTTCGAGTGTGATTATGTAAGTGAAGTAAATTTTTTACCCATGTGCTCCAGCTAAAACTCTACAAAAACAACTGAACTGATTTTGGAAGTTTTGGAAATCGTCTCATTAAACTTTATAGTTAAATAAACTGGACCTAATCACACCTGGTTTGTTAGCACAAAATTACGTTTTGCATTTGACCTGAATGAAAACAATACTAGAATAATAAAAATGTCTTAATATTTTAGCATTGTACCAGCTGGGACTTCTGTTACTCCCAACATTACTCAACCTGATTACAAGTGATTCAACAAACCTGCACTGACAAAGTCAATTGGCTAAATTAGTCAAGCTGTAATTGTATTTTATTGTTGTGTTGCTGACTATGTGTTCACGTGGGACCTAATTTGATTGACCTAGTTATTTGGAACAATTTATTCTTGAAACCTGCAAAACCAGGATGAATCTTCATGGGTTTTGTCTCTGAGTACTTCTTACCTCCTGATAATAAGATGTGCTGGTTAAATAAATAGGTAAATGGATCGGAGCTCTGTGTGTTCCCGATGCCGAGTGGATAAATTAGTAACTGAAGTTAAACACAGAAATAATTGAAAGATTACAGAT